>NC_034592.1:104240603-104242844 GCF_900095145.1 Mus pahari
TATGCATAATGGATGTACATGCTGGAGCCAGGTTATGACTAACTGGGAACTCGTTGGCCTAGGCATGTTTGGTGAGGGTGCACAGGGCAGCAATGCAGCAGGCTCACAGGGTAATCGAAGCCTGCACAGTTGGCAGTGTGTCTTGGAGACAGTGGGACTGTCACACTAACCAGGTTACCACTACACAAGTACCACTTGGCAGCAGGGCAGAGCTGTGGAAACTGAGATGTTTCCCCACACCACCTCAACACCACACACCCGACCACAGCTCAGATGAGAAGGGTGTGGTCTCCCTAGAAACCCTGCTGCAGCCTGGACAGTGCTAGGACACCGAGAAGACTTTAGAACTGCAGCTCCTTCTGGATTCCCCAGAGGGTATCTTCACTCTTCTTCAGGCGGGCTTCTTCCTCAGGAGTCAGTGTCACCTTCACAACATCCAAGATTCCATTTTGTCCCAGGATACATGGGACACTGAGGAAGACATCCTCATTGATTCCATAGAGACCCTTAATCATGGTGGAAATGGGATGCACCCGCCTAAGGTTCTTCATTATGCTCTTGGCCAAGTCTGCCACAGAGAGGCCAATGGCCCAGGATGTGTAACCTTTCAGCTTGATCACCTCGTAGGCACTGTCCACCACCTGCTTGTGAACCTCCTTCCACTGCTCCTAGTCTGCATCAGTGCCCAGTTCTGGATTCAGAGACTTCAGGGAGACGCCGGCAACGTTCACACCACTCCACACAGGCACACTTGAGTCACCATGTTCTCCCAGGACCCTGCCGTGACAGCTCAGCGGGTCAACCTTTCTCCCATCAGGTAATGGAACCGAGCCGAATCCAGATTGCAACCACTTCCAATAACTCGGCTTTTGGGAAAGCCACTGATTTTCCAAGCCACGTAGGTCAAGATATCCACTGGATTTGAGACAATAAACAGCTTGCAGTGTGGACTGTACTTCACAATGTTCGGAATGATGAACTTGAAGATGTTCACATTTCGCTGAACCAGATTAAGTCGGCTCTCTCCTTCTTGTTGACGGGCCCCGGCTGTGATGATGACCACCTTGGAGTTTGCAGTTACACAATACTCTTTGCTGGAGACAATTTTTGGTGTTCTAAGGAAGAGGCTGCCATGCTGGAGATCTATCATCTTGCCCTTTAGTTTGTCTTCCATGACGTCAACAAGGGCAAGCTCATCCGCCAAGTCCTTCATTAAGATACTGATGGCACAAGCCATGCCAACAGCACCAACCCCAACAACTGTAATCTTGTTCTGGGGAACCTGTTCTTCCTTAAGAAGATTCACAATCAGCTGGTCCTTGAGGGTTGCCATCTTGGACTTTGAATCTTTTGAGACCGCTAGTGCACGATGGGGGTGACGAGCGAGCAGAAGCAGCGTGGCCTGGGTTTGGCGACAGTGGCTCCAGCTCCGGTTTGCTAGGATTTTATTGAGCAGTTTTGTTCAATATTCATAAGCAAAATTAGACTGAAGTTCTCTTTCTTTGTTGGGTCTTTATGTGGTTTAGGTATCAGAGTAATTGTGGCTTCAGAGAATGAAATAGGTATTGTTCTTTCTGTTTCTACTTTATGGAATAGTTTGAGGAGTGTTGGTATTAGCTCTTCTTTGAGGGTCTGGTAGAATTCTGCACTAAAGTGGGGTGGGTACTTTGGAACCAATACAGAATACTGTACATACCAGGCATGTGCTCTACTACTGAGCTACATTTTCCACAGCTCTCATTTTTGTATTCCCATTACAGAGAATACCAACATAGAACAGTCTTTCAGTAAATGTTTGTAAGTGAAATGTCTTTCACTTCCTATATATAGTTAAATAAAACTATGAAGTACGAGCCAGGGCAGGCTCATTAATTCCTGTACTTTAGAGAGAGTGAGGCAAACAGATCTCTGAGTTTGAGGCTAGCCTGGTCTACAGAACGAGTTCCAAGACAGTCAGAGCTACACAGAGAAACCCTGTCTTGAAAACAAAAACAAAAAAAAGCTAAGTAGTTTTATGACAACCAACACACTCTCTCAATAATCTGCAATGAATGTAGAATGAAACGAACTATAATACACAGCATTGGCTTCATTAACAATTAAGAAGAAAAGTTAAATTATGGGCTGGAGAGATGGCTCAGGGGTTAAGAGCACTGACTGCTCTTCTGAAGGTCCTGAGTTCAAATCCCAGCAACCACATGGTGGCTCACAACCATCTGTAATGTGATCTGATGCCCTCTT
>NC_034592.1:104242959-104248157 GCF_900095145.1 Mus pahari
AGTGGGTAAGAGCACCCGACTGCTCTTCCAAAGGTCCAGAGTTCAAATCCCAGCAACCACATGGTGGCTCATAACCATCCGTAACAAGATTTGACGCCCTCTTCTGGAGTGTCTGAAGACAGCTACAGTGTACTTATACATATAATAAATAAATAAAATCTTTAAAACAAAAACAAAAAAAAACCTAAACAAAAAATTAATGATGATTCTCTACACTCTAAAACCAAGCTGTCAGGATTAAAAAGATGCATGTAGCCCCCTCTGGCAATGGCAAAGAGACAACTTGGTGGTGGCTTTGTTCTTATATAGGTAAGGGGCAGAGCAGATGGCAGGCCTTTGTTCATCCTAGCTTGATCCCTGGCTTGGTGGCCAAAGATGGTTTATGCCTAGGACACATAAAAAATAAAAAAATAAAAATAAAATCCAGATAGTACAGTGAGGGAGGAGGAGGACACACATAGACCTGCTTGGGGGTTGAGAGGGAGGGGACATGCCCACAGTCCTGCCCTCTGTACCACAGCAAAGGTGGGCCATAGGCAAACAGAGCCTCACTTACCACCCAGATCATCCTGGGAGGAAGAAGACAAGAGATCTACCAACCACAGACCTGTTCTCCTAAGCACCACATGGGCAGGCTGTAGCCACCTATTTGCAGCCACACCTTACAATGCAGTTGGAGGATGTCACCCAGGGGCCAGGCAACCACAGGGCCAGCCTGCACCAGGAACAACCACAATATGCAAGCATGTGGTAGACAGATGGAAGAGGGGAAAAAAGGTAAACAGCTTAGTATTATAAAGAGAGGTAGATGCAACTAGAGACCCAAGGGGTGGAGAGAAGTAGCCTGTTGTGAGTGGCTAACCCTGCCACCTGGGGCTATGCTGAGGTCCAAGTCCAAGCTGCTGCTGAGGGCCATGTCTAGGTCTGTGGTGATTCAGTGGCATGGGTCAGTGTCCAGAGTCTCATATTACTACTAGAGAACATGGGGACATCCCTGGTAGGGGCAGCAACGGATGTCCAGGGGCTATACAAAACTGGCCCTGCCCCTCACTGGCTGCCATACTCTGGAGAGCTGGCTCTACCTCTCACCAGCAGCAGCCTTGGGAGAGCTGGCCCTGATCCTGGTGGAAGGCATGCAGGTGAGCTAGCCCTGAGAGCAAGAGCACAGGAGAGCTGGTGCCACAATTTATCTGCTGTAAGGTGGCTTAGGGACAAGGGTGAGGCCCTCCCTCTTCCCATTCACCACCAGTGCTAGTTGGGAGAGCTAGCCCTGGACAACAGTGGCCCTGATGGCAAATGCACGGGTAAGCCAGCCCTGTGAGTGTGGGAGTGGGAGAGCTGGCCCAGGCCCTACCAAGACTGCAGCACTTGGAGAGTGGACCCTGTACCTTGACTGGGTAGCACAGTGGAGCTGGCTCTGGAGGTATGGGTACAGGTGAGCTGGCCCCAAGGGTATAAGAACAGGAGAGCTGACCCTGCCTCCTACTGATGGTACAGTGCTGGAGAGCTCACCCTGGCAGCTAAGATAAGAGAGCCAATGGGCTGACCAACTCAGCTACCACCCAGGCCCAGATCCAAGGCTTTGAATTGTCCTACCCCATAATCCACACCATCTGCAAACAGTTGGGACATGTGAAAGAGCCAGTCCAACTGATAAAAAGCTGCAGGATCTCCCTGACACAGGGACAACAGGATAACTGGGAGGAGGCCCAGTAAGGATTCAATATTGATTGTATCACAGAAGCCAGAGATCTCAAACCAGACCAGTGACTCACTGCAATGAATATTTGCAAGTGAAGATGTACAGACAGAGGGATATACACACTGATTCATACTATAGTTTCCACAATGAGATGTTTTCTGTGCTTTGGCCTTTTTGTTTATTTGTGTATGTGGTTTATTCTGAGGGGAGGTTGTAAGGGCAAAGGTCAGCTATGAGGGGATGAGGAGATGAGTGAGACTAGGGTACATGATATGACACTCACAAAGAATTAATAAAAAGTTAAAAAAAAAAAGCATGCTACCAAATGATGGATTGACATGTCTTATACATAGTCAACCTAATTTAGCAGCTGACATTGAAAAAAAAAATGCATGCAGCAGCCGAGTGTGGTGGTGCATGCCTTAATCTCAGCACTCAGGAGGCAGAGGCACGCAGATCTCTGAATTGGAGGCCAGGCTAGTCTACAGAGGACAGCCAGGGCTACACGGAGAAACCCTGTCTCAAGAAAAAAAAGAAAAAAACAAACAAACAAAAAGAAAGGAAGGGAGGAAGGAAGGGAGGGAGGGAGGGAGGGAGGCAGGCAGGCAGGCAGGAAGAAAGCAGGCAAGCTGAGCAAGTCATAAAGAACAAGCCAGTAAGCAGTGTATGGATACTGCTTTAGTTCCTGCCTAGAGTTCCTGTGCTGATGTCCTTCAATGATGGACTATGATGTGGAAATGTAAGCCAAATAAACCTATCCTCCCCAAGCTGTTCTTGGTCTTGATGTTTTATCCCAGCAACAGACACCTGAGACAGTACGTAAGTAAATACACAGAAGAGCAAACAAGCATAACATAAAAAGTGCATGGGAAAAGAATTACATCTGCCAAATAATAAGTTCTTATTAGAAGAAAGAATACACAGGGGAGGGTATAGGGAACTTTCAGAATAGCATTTGAAATGTAAATAAAGAAAATATCTAAAAAAAAAAAAAGAATACACAGGCCTGAAAGTTAAACTGAATTCAGTAAAAACTAGACTAACAGGTTGGGGATGTAGGTCAGTGGTAGAGCGCTTACCTAGTCTAGGTTCCATGTCTGATACTGCAAATGGTGTTAAAATGTCTTTTGCAGCTGGGTATAGTGGTTCATATCTTAATCCCAGCCAAAGCAATCCTAAAATAAAAGAATATACACTTCTTGACCTCAAACTATACTGCAGAGCCATAGTCACAAAGACACTGAGCACTAAAGAGACATGAGGACAATGGAGCAGAGATCCCAGAGATCTACTACCACAGCTATGTACACCTAACTTTACCTTTATAAAAATAAATACTGGGGGGAAAAGCTTGTTTGATAAATGATGCTGGCAAAACTGGATAACCACCTGCAGAAGAATGGACTGAGATCGAAAACCTGATATGCTGAGACTCCTCAGGGAATTCAAGATATAGGTGTAAGCAAGAATTTTCTCAACAGAAGCCCAATGAGACAACAAACAGCCACAAGAATTGGCAAAATGGATTACATGAAATTCTACACCACAAATGAAACCAACAGAATGAACAAACAGCCTATGGAATAGGACGAAATCTTTGCCGGTTCTACTTCAGACAAGGGATTGCTATCTATACTATGTAAAGAACTGCAAATTTTTTTTTTAAAAAAAAACAAAAACCCAAACAAACAATCAAAAAAACAAACAAACAAACAAACCCAAACTGCTCAGCAATTAAAAGTGCTTACTGCTCTTCCAGAAAATGCTCAGCAATTAAAAGTGCTTACTGCTCTTCCAGAAAATCAGTTTGAATCCCAGCAGCTCATAGCTACCTATAATTCCAGCTCCACAGATTCAACACCTTCTTCAGCAGGTACTCAAGGACAAAACACACAGGTATTTATACTCATCACACACACAAAAGCATTTCTAAAAACTGACAATAGCCAGATGTATTGGTACATGCCTTTAATCCTAACACTCTGGAGTTAAAAACAGGCAGATCTCCATGAGTTCAAGACCAGCCTAGTCTACACAGGAAGTTCTAGGATAGCCTGTTTCAAACTCACAAAAAACAAAAACAAAACAAAACAAAACAAAAATCACCTGACAATGAATGAGATAATCTTCACAAGAATATATACAAAAACAACCACCAAACCAGACACTATTGCAGATGCCAACAAGAGCTTGATGACAGGAGAGCCTGATATAGCTGTTTCCTGAGAGGCTCTGACAGTGCCTGACTAATACAGAGGAGGATGTTCACAGTCATCCATTAGATGGAGCATAGGGTCCCCAATGAAGGAGCTAGAGAAAGGACCCAAGGAGCTGAAGGGGTTTGCATCCCCCTAGGAGGAACAATTATATGAACTAACCATTAACCCCAGAGCTCCCTGGGACTAAACCACCAATCAAAGAAAACACACGGAGGGACTCGTGGCTCTAGCTGCATATGTAGCAGAGGATGGCCTAGTCAGTCATCAATGGGAGGAGAGACCCTTGGTCTTGTGAAGGTTCTATGCCACAGTGTAGGGGAATGCCTGGGCCAGGAAGCAGAAGTGGGTAGGTTGGGGAGCAAGGGGAGGAGAGAGAGGATAGGGGATTTTTGGAGGGGAAACTAGGAAAGGGATAGCATTTGGAATGTAAATAAAGAAAATATCTAATAAAAAAAGAATATATACAAATGGCTAACGTGTATATTTTAAAGTGTTCAACATGCTTAGCCATCAGGAAAGGCAAGTTCAGCTACTCTTAAGCCACCATCACACCCCAGTCAGAAAACAAATGACAATAAATGCTGGAGAGTTTGTGAGGGAGGAGTGCCCCTTTCTCACTGTTGATAGGATGTAAATGTAAACTGATCCAGCCACTGTGGAAATCAGCGTGGAAGTTTTGCAAAAATCTAAAAATAGAACTCCCATATTACCAAGCTAAACCACTTCAGGGCATATACTCTATTTGCATATACATGCATATTGCTGCTCTATTTATAACAGCAAGGAAATGGGACCAGCCTAGATACACATCAACAACAGATGAATGAATAATAAAAACATGATATAGTATATATGTGTACATACATCCACAATGGAATTTTATTCCTCCATAAAGAAAACTAAATTATTAAATTTGTAGGGAAATAGATGGATCTGGAAAATATTGAGGTATTCTGTCAGAAAGACAATTATCACATGTTCTCTCTCATATATGGATGCTGGCTTTAAATGTCTAATATGTATGTTTATGTACAACTGAGTATGTGTAGAGGCCAGGAAAACACAAGAGAGCCCAAGAAAAATGGGAAAAGGAGGCTTTAAGGCAGTGGCTGGGAACATGTGATTGGAAAGTAGAAGGAAGAATCCTGGGGGTGGGAGGATAGAAATGGAAGCAGGAGCTGGGCCTGGTGGCGCAGGCCTTTAATCCCAGCACTCGGGAGGCAGAGGCAGGCGGATTTCTGAGTTCGAGGCCAGCCTGGTCTACCAAGTGAGTACCA
>NC_034592.1:104248267-104249686 GCF_900095145.1 Mus pahari
AAAAAAGAAATGGAAGCAGGAGAGGCAGGGTGATGGCGAGTAAGCAACTATATTTGTGGGACAGATCAACCGAAATTAAATATATATGAAAATGCCATTTTAACAAAAGTGTCATTTTGGAGACTCAATTAAAACAATAAATATAAAACTGAGCATGATGATGTATGTCTATAACTCAGCACTCAAGAACCTAAGGCAGGAGAATTACCATGAATTCAAGGTTAGTCTGAGCTATACAGAATAAGATCCTATCACAAAAAGTCCCTTTCCCCTCATCAAAAGAAAATGGGCTTCACTGTTTTGAGAAGGTTAGGGGCGTCCATCTGGGAATGACTCCAGAGCAAAAATTCAGTTAGGAGACTTACTATTTAGATAGGCTGAAGTGATAAACTTATATACATTGACTGTAAACTAGATAAGTCACTAAATATTTAGCATGGTTTCATAAGTGTCATATATAATTTATGTAAGGCTATTCTTTAACAGAAAAATATAGGGAAATTATTTTTACCTATGATTTTAATGTCAATGAATACAATGTTAAAATTCATTAGGAAGAGACTACATATATTTGGGCACATTTGGGCTATATTTGGGCACAGACATATGTATTTCTAGTGAGGGTGTAAATGGCTTGTTCATGACTCTTTTTTGTTTGAGATTTAAATACACACACCTTACCACTTCAAATCCTGACCACAACAAAGACACAACAAAGTAAACGGAACCAAACTTACTTACTAATCAACTAGAAAAGCAGACAAAATATATAAAACAGCGGGTTTCAGAAATCAGACACCGGGGCTGGTGAGATGGCTCAGTGGGTAAGAGCACCGACTGCTCTTACAAAGGTGCAGAGTTCAAATCCCAGCAACCACATGGTGGCTCACAGCCATCCTTAACAAGATCTGACTCCCTCTTCTGGAGTGTCTGAAGACTAAAAAAAAAAAAAAATTTTAAAAAAAAAAAAAAAAAAAAAAAAATTTAAAAAAAAAAAAAAAAAAAAAAAGAAATCAGACACCAAGCAGCACAGCAGAGATCCCAGAGAAAAGGCAGAGAAGTGACTACTGCCCAGGTCACACCCAGAGACAGCTCCACAGTGAGGCTCGGGGGTGGGAAGCCTAAGAGTCAGTCTACAGAGGATCCACCCACCAGGAGGCTCTGGCTGAATCCTCACCAGTGAATGTTATGCCTAAAACCCACTGGAAAGGGGCAGGAAAATATTCTTACTCTCACACAGAGCTATGAATAAGGGTGTTGGATACTGAAACAACTTTCAGATAACTTAACAGTATCCCAAAATAAAATACATAACTACTTAAAGAAAAATTTGAAAAAGAAATAACAGAATTTGAAAAAGAAATAAAAGAATACAGAACATGCCGGGTGTGGTGGCGCACGCCTTTAATCCCAACACTT
>NC_034592.1:104250321-104257402 GCF_900095145.1 Mus pahari
AGAGAGAGAGAGAGAGAGAGAGAGAGAGAGAGAAAGGAACATTAGGAACTTTGGGACAACATAAAAAGCGCAAATCTTCACATTATAGGCATAAAAAGAGAATAATCCTGGGTAAATGGCATAGACCAGATCATCAACAGGATTACAGAAGAAAACTTCTCCAAATTAAAGAGCATACAGAACACCACACAAGATCAGAAAATGAACTCCCCAAAACATATTATAATTAAAACACTAAATATGCAGAATGAAGAGAAGGTATTGAAATCTGCAAGCAAAAGCTACAAGTCATACATAAAAGAAAACCTAGCCTAATAAAAGCTGATTTTTCAATGGAAAATTTAAAAGCCAGAAGATCCTGGAGCAATGTACTTGAAGTTCTATAAAACAATGGATGCCAACCTAAACTACTGAACACAGCAAAACTAGTTGCTATTGTTGGAGGAGAAAGAAAAACTTTCATGGTATCAACAGGTTACAAGAATTCATGTCCACCAAATCTGCCCTACAAAGAATACTAGAAGCAATACTTCAGGCTGAAGAGAGAAGTAAGCAGAGCCAAGACTGTAGAAAGAAAACAAATAAAGCTATAGTTACTGAAACATAAAACTGGGACTAAGACCACAAAAAACCAGAAGACAAAACAAAACAAAACAAAACACCCCAGCAACTATCAGCACACAGACTTCATAATTAAAGATTAGTGGCCTCAACTTCCCCTGCCCTCCCCCAAAAGACATGATTTACATAAAATGTTTTAAGTGTTTTTAAGAAACAAAATCCATCTTTCTGTAGTCTACAAGAAACATACTACCTTGAAAGATACATACCATCTTAAAGAGAAAGGATTGAAAACCATATTAAATGGGACGGGAAAGCAAGCAGGTGTCCTCATCCTAAGGCCCAATAAAATCAACTTCAAATTAAAACTAATCAGAAGAAATAAAGAAGGACACTTCATTCAAACCAAGGAAACAATAAATCAAGAAGATATCACATCCCAAACATATGTGAACTAAACTGCCTCACCCAATTCCATTAAAAGCATGCTACTGGACTTAAGATACAAGTTGACTCCAAACCAACAGTAAGAGATGATTGCAATACCTCACCTTCTCCAAAAGACATCTGGACAAAAAATAAACAGAGAAGCATCAGAACTGCATGATACCTAACACACCAAATAGACCTAACAGATATTTACAGAATATTCTACCTCAAGCCCCCAAATTATTCTATTCAGCAGCCCATGGAAATATCTCTAAAATAGACCACATGGTGGGACACAAACAAGTCTTCACCCAGAAAGCAGAAATGATTGATTTCATGTATCCTATCTTACCACAATGCAATAAAGCTTAAAATCAACAGTTAACAAGTCTCTACTAATTATACAAACATGTAGATTAAACAATGTATTACTGAATGATGAATGAATCAAGAAATAATTTGTGGAATTAACTGAAAATGAAAACAAGACAACAATAACAACAACAACAACAAACCCAAAAAACAAAAAAACAAAAAGTCTCCCCTCAGGAACCCAATAAAGAGAGTGCTAAGAAGGAACATTTTTTATTTTTTTAAATATTTATTTATTTAATTTATGTATGTGAGTACACAATTACTCTCTTCAGACACACCAAAAGACGGCACTGGATCCCATTACAGATAGTTATGAGCCACCATGTGGTTTCTGGGAACTGAACTTAGGACCTCTGGAAGAGCAGTCAGGGACTGAGCCATCTCTCCAGCCTCAAGAAGGAACTTTATAGCTCTAAGCGCATACATTAAAACACCAGACAGAGAGGCTTAGACAGATGGGCTGGAATGGTTAAGAGCACTGGCTGCTCTTCCACAGGACCTAAATTCAAGTCCCAGCACCCACATGGCAGCTCACAACTGTCTGTAACGCATGTTCCAGGGGATCTGACACCCTCACACAGACATAAAAGCAGGCTAAATAAATAAATATCAGAGTACAAATAACTTAATGTCAAGATGGCAAAAAATAATAAAACTAGGGCCATAATTAACAAGAAAGAAACAAAGGAAACAATATCAAGAATCAACAAATCTAAATAAGAGTTGGGGGAATTAGAAACACCTGTGTACAGGAGTCTCCCCTGAAGATTAGTGAGCTTGAAGATACAGAAAAGAGAATTATCCAACAGGAAATAAATGTGAGGAGCTAGCGGGGGGGTAGGTGGCAAATGAAAACCACAGAGAGCAAAAGAAATCAAATACACAAGACATCAGGGTGTGTGGGATCAGACTGAAGGGCTGACATCCATAGAACCACAATTCAGGGAGAATAGTGAACCTCATTTATCCTTTAAATTCTGTAATTGTATCTTATTCTGTTTTCACTTATTGTAACCATGCCATCTTGAAAAGTTTCTTCCCATTTTTAAAATCATTTATTTTATTTTTATTGGTCCCAAAAGAAATTACATTGTGGGGAGAAGCAAAAGAAATGTCGAAATTTTTCCAAATTTGATAAAAATTAGCTATATCACATGCCAGTTATTACTAAAGTACAAAATCTGGTGCTTCCTAGTTAACCATGCTATAAAAGTTGTAGACTATTTCATGTATGTTTGTGTGTGTTCTGGTGCACATGTGTGTTCATGCATGTGGAATCCAGAGGACAACCTTGTATGTTTTATCAGGTGTAATCCACTTTATTTTTTGGTGAATGAGCCTGGCAACCTGAGGTCAATCTCCAGGGCCCACATAAAGGTAGAATGGCAGAATCAATCGGATGCACAAAATTGTCTTCTGATCTTCAAGCTCACTCTGTTGCATGAGCACACCACATACAAAATAACTAAAAGTTCTTTACATTTCTAAATTGCTCTGTAAAATAGAGCTCATTAGAGGAAAGAAACTGAGATTAAGGAAGAGGGCCATAGGTCATAGAACATACATGATATCAAAGTGGAGAGGAAACACTGGAGGTAGAGGGAATACATATTCTCCAGTGACTGGAAAGATTTTTTTCTAAAGCTGTTTGAAGGTGTGCTGGTTAATTTTGTCAATTTGATTAGATTAAGAAGATCTAAGAAGTTAGTAGAGCACCACTCAGTGTGACTGTGACAGTGTTTGGGGGGGGGGGTGAATACCTGCCATGAATGTGGGAGACATTAGCTCATAGATGAGCAAGGCCAGATGAAATTAAAAGGGAAGCAGAACAAAGACCTTGCATTACAGAACAGCGTTACCTCTCTGTTTCCTGGCCACCAGGATGTGAGCTCATCCTGGCAAACCTTCTCTGCCATGATAACCCTGGGGCAAAATAAGTCACTCCTCCCTTAAGATGTTTCTGTCAATTATTCTGTCATGGTAATGAAATGTCTAGCACAGGCCACTTAAGAGATCATTGCAGCCATGGTCCATGAAGATATAACTATCACTCAAACTGGTCACAGACCTTGGCTTTGTGCATATGATGCAGGTTTTGTAAGCACACAAAATAAAAGGGCTGTAGAGTGGGAGGGGTTTCCATTCCAATTTAAAGCAAGGTTAGTGTCCCTACAGACAGCCCGCGCAAAGGCACTAGAGCAGTGTGTACAGCCACGAGAATGAAGCCAAAGATAAAATGGAGACCTCCTGGAAAGCTGGATGGGTCCGGAACTTGGAATGTGTAATTCAAAAAGACATAGGCTACTACCAAGTAAAGTCAACCAAAGAAAAAGGCTATGTGAGCTACACACAGCAAGGACTCAGGGGAAGCGCTGATCTGGAGAACGCATTACTATTTCTACCATGGATCTATGGAAGTTGCTTCCCATTGGGTTTGTCTTGCTTTGGTCCTACCCCACCTTGCTATATTTTCTATTTCTTCCTTTGGGAATGAAAGTGTTGACCCTGTGCCATTACACTTAAGTATGTAATTTTCCTTTTGATTTTACAAGGACTCACAGCTGAGTTTGCTTCCATCTCAGATACTCTGAACTTGGACTTTTGACCAATGTTAGAACTGTAAAGACTGTGGAAACTGTGGAAGTAGACTTAACAGTTGTATGGTCATGGATATAACAGACATGAACCTTCAGAAGGCCAGGAATGGAATGTTAAGATGTTTTATTTTTATTTATTTATTTATTGTTTTTTTTTTTGAGACAGTTATTTATTTATTTGTTGGGGTCCTCCCCCCCCAGACAGGGTTTCTCTGTGTGGCCCTGGCTGTCCTAGAACTCACTCTGTAGACCTGGCTGGCCTCAAACTCAGAAATCCACCTGCCTCTGCCTCCCAAGTGCTGGGAAGATGTTTTATTTTAATATCCCTTTCTCTCTCTCCCCATCCTACCTCTGGTGAGTTCAGTGTATGTGTGTGTAGGTTCCCAGACAAAGCATGCATGTGAAGGTTTGAAACAGAGTCTGACTTTTGCTATTCTCCCCAAAACATACCAGATGACAGTTTCTGAGGATTTTCATCTCCACCTACTATCTCAGCACATGTATAGATAGATGTGTGCTTCCACATCTAGCTTCACAAGGGTTCTGGGGATTTGAATTCTGGTTCTCACACTTGTGTGATAAGCACTTTTATCTATTGAGCCATCTTCCCAGTCCAAATGTTATGGTTTAAAAGAGATATGTGTGGATGCAAGTTAACAAGGGATGAACTTGTGAGGGTTAATTCTGGTTGATAATTTGGTTGAACTGAGAAGTACTCAGGAGATTAGTAAAGTACACCTCTGGGTATATCTGTGAGGGCATGAGACACTAGCGTAGGCATTTACTGTGCCTCCTCAATGCCATGAAGTGAGCTGATTCTTTTCCACCATGCCCCTCCCTGCCACAGTGGATAAAAACCTCAACACTGTGAAACAAAATGTTTCCTTCTTGGTTTTTCTCCTGCTTGTCACAGATGCATAATATCTGGATAACATACAAGAATTATATGCACATTATTTTTACTACCTTTTAAATTAATTTAGGTACATTTATTTTTTCATTATTTAATTACAGTGAAACTATTTCCACCGATCTCTGAAGCTAATGCAAACACAGAACAAGTTAGGGTTAATAAAACATAGACTTCCCTTGAGCTTTACCTCTAAACACTTGTCACAAGATCATGGCTACACTTTCTCTTCATAATACATGAAACTTGTATAATTATCTGTTTCTACAAGTTTGCTCAAAAGTGTATTGTAAGCTCAAAAGTAAAGAGATATCTCTCTTTTTTCTACTGTTCAATCTTTAACCCACAGTAGTATAACACGGAAAATGCTTAGCAAGTATTAAAAAATGGTTGTATGGTGGCGCATGCCTTTAATCCCAGCACTCGGGAGGCAGAGGCAGGCAGATTTCTGAGTTCTAGGCCAGCCTGGTCTACAGAGTGAGTTCCAGGACAGCCAGGGCTATACAGAGAAACCCTGTCTCGAAAAAACAAAAATAAATAAATAAAATAAAATAAAATAAAATAGTTGTAAGCATTTATTACAATAACTCACTGTTAAAGAGTCAGAGATTGCTTTGAATAATTTATATACATATACATACACACACACACACACATATATATATATATATATATATATATATATATGTGTGTGTGTGTGTATGTATATGAATGATACTTTTGTCTGCATGTATGTTTGTCTGTGCACATGAGTCTGGTGCCCTGAAGGTCAGAAGGCAGCACTGGATCCTCTAGAACTGAAGCTATTGATGGTTGTGAATCATCATGTGACTGCTGAAAACGGAATACAGGTCTTCTGTAAGAAGAGCAGGTGCTTTTCAACATTGAGCCATCTCTCCAGCTCACCAGCTCTGAATAATGTTGAATTCATTACATGCCATGAAAGTTCAACAGAAAGGGAGTCCAAATTCAGCTTACCATGTCATTTAACATCTAGGTGATTTTTAAAAACCAAATATCATTATCAGTATAGCTTACACTTTTCTTTTTGGTGTTTCTTCTTCCTACTTTTCTTCCTTTACCTCTGTTTTACTAGGTATTGGAAAATGTTAATAAAAACCATGTTTAGATACTGTATAAGCTGAGATACTTAGTGGACTAAAAGAGAGAGAGAGAGAGAGAGAGAGAGAGAGAGAGAGCAAAAGGAAAAAGAAAAGAAACAAACTGTACAAATATACTTCATAACATACAACACATGCGATGCAGAAAGTTGCAGACAAATATTAACAAAAATACAATATTGAGAAGATCATATGACTTAGATAAGGAAAACAATTCAACATTACTTTTTAAGGCAATTATTTTCAAGTGGAACAAAACAAAACAAAAAAAACAGAAAGAGAGCAAGAAAGAAAGAAAGAAAGAAAGAAAGAAAGAAAGAAAGAAAGAAAGAAAGGAAGGAAGAAAGAAAGAAGTGAGCGCTAGAGAGATGGGTGAGCAGCTGAGAGCTCTGTCTCCTCTTCCAAAGGCCCAGATTCAGTTCCCAGCACTCACAAAGCAGCTTATAATCATCCAGCTCCAGGGGATCTAGCACCTTTTCTGGCCTCCTAGGGCACTAGGCAGCATTCACACAAAGCAAATTACATATATGCAGGCAAAACAAATAGACACATTTAAAAAAAAAGATCAATGAGCTGGGTGTGGTGGTGCATGCTTACAATCCTAGTTACTCTGGTGACAAACACAGGCAGACCACAAGACCCAGGCCAGTCTGGGCAATCTAGGAATATCCTTTTTCAAAATAAAATGTAAAGCTGGGACTACAGCTCCATTGGTAGAATGCTTGCCTAGAATGCATGAAGCCCTGGGTTTGAACCCCAGCATGGCATTAATTCCAGAACTTGGGAGGGCCAGTCAGAAGGATTACTGGGGCTTCAGGACCTGCCTGGACTACATAATAATTCTGCCTCTAAACAACAAAGCAATATCATCCATAGGTATTACTTGTAAAAGTTGTATAGCATACAAAAAACTTCCTGCTTGCCAACAAAATGAAACTTAAATTCCATAATCAGAACTAAGCTGTGTGTAACACATGCTTTGAAAAACCAAGTTTGGGCTGGTGAGATGGCTCAGTGGGTAAGAGCACCCGACTGCTCTTCCAAAGGTCCGGAGTTCAAATCCCAGCAACCACATGGTGGCTCATGAC
>NC_034592.1:104258250-104276984 GCF_900095145.1 Mus pahari
TTCGGGATAGCATTTGAAATGTAAATGAATATCTAATAAAAAATTGAAAAAAAAAAGCCCAACAGTACCTAACAAAAGAACCTGAAGTCATATACAACATGGAACTCAATGATACATGAACCATATACAAGATGATGAACACAATACAATCTCTAAGTCAGCTTTCTATTCATAATTAATTTGTTTCATTTTGAAATTATAAATAAAATGAAGTTATGTATGAGCCTTAACATCTCTTATGTGTCCAAAACTGAAAGAGGAAAATCAGTTTCTAACACTCCATTATAAAGTTAAACTATTAGAGAAACCTTCCTTTGTAATCATGCTTCAAACATCCTTTCTGGTGTCTATAAAAATTCATCATACAGGAAATATAAGCTTCTGCATTAAAGATTTCTTTCATTATGTTTTAATTTTTAATAGACCATAATCCTCATCAGGACAGATTCTCCAAGATGGCATACTGTTGTATCTGTCACCATTGCAGCTTCTTTAAAATCGCAAGATAAAAAGTAAAAAGTATTCAACCCACTCAATACTTTAAAAAAAAATCCTCATTTTTTTTATCCCTTAAATGTTATTCTAGTCCACTTTGCTAAAAGAAAACAGATACATCTTTGCAGTCTATCCTGGCAAGTCCATGTTTAATGTCACTGCAACTATTAATGGCTCAAAACCAAACACTGTAACAAAACACAGCCTGTATCCTCCTTGTATTTGAGAGTTTGAGTCCATTCATAATACACTCTCTCACAC
Organism: Mus pahari; assembly: GCF_900095145.1. Classification (NCBI taxonomy): domain Eukaryota; kingdom Metazoa; phylum Chordata; class Mammalia; order Rodentia; family Muridae; genus Mus; species Mus pahari. Next base: position 104,259,007 of record NC_034592.1, read on the forward strand.
ACATTCAATTCTACTAAATAACATCTTCCCATCATATACAGGTTAAAATAGAATTGTCTTCTTTCAATGTTAAAGGACAGCTTCCAAAGCTAGGGAAGAGACGCCTATCAACTTTAATCCAAAGCAAAGTACAACTCAATGTCATTTTTACCTCTACGGCAGCGCCACAACTAAAACAAAATGAACTTCATTGAAGGATCAGGTATCCTAGCATCCCCATGATTATTTACTTCTCTGACTCGACAGTGCGTATATGTGGGCTCTTTTGTCCCTCTTTCGGTATCCCCGCGTATCAACAGCATCATCTTTGTCAAAAGCAAATCCCCTCTGGTCGTTACTTCAATACTACAAAGTCCCGGCCTTCCTTGTTACCACAAAAATGAGATTCGGTAGTCCCGTCACTCTTCCATTTCAGTGGGGAAAGCAAGATAGAATGAAACGTTCATAATTTTAAAAGACTCCTCTCTGCTCGGTCCTGGTAGCCAGAAGAGTCATGAGTACAAGTGATATATGGGTCACCCACAGAAACAGACGAAGCAGCTTCATGACCCTCCAAGTTCAGGGAAGGCACCCAAAGCCTCCGGGGAAATGGGGCAGAACCAGAAAGATCTCTGGGATGAGGATCAATTTGGGTCTGGCGTCGCCTCAGGGCGTGGGCATAAGAAACCCAGGGGTCTCGGGCAGTCTCCCCTCCACGCCTCGGTTGAGCGGAACGAGGGATGAGGCGGGCGCAGGGAAGCTTCTTGGAGACGCCCTGGGGCTCGGGGGTGTGTCCTACCTGGGCCGCGGCGGACGCAGGATCTCTGACGGAGGACTAGGGTCTAGCTCAGGGTCCGCACCGGCAGGAGTCACCGCTCAGCAGGCGGGCCCGCCACCGCCTGCCCATCCCCCGCCGCCCACTGCGGCGGGACCGGAGCGCGGCTTAGACGGCCCGCGGTCCCCTCGGATGCCGTCCGCGTCTAAAGGCGGCGGCGGCGGCTGCGGGTATTGCTGCGGATTGCCCCGGGCCGCTGCTCTCGTGCCAGCCCCTGCTCCTCCTCCTCCTCCTGCCGCCGCCGCCTCCTCGTCCCTACCGCTCCCATCGCCGCTGCGGCGACTACTGCAGCGCCCGCTGACCCGGCCCGACGTTACTCTCCCCCCCGCAAGCCGCACAGCCTAGCCCACCCGCCCTGCCAGCGCGCACCGCCCACCTCTCCGCCGCGGGTGCTGATTGGAGAGCACGTTCCCAGCCCGTGGCGTCGGTTGGCTAGTCCCATTGCCTATCAGGAAGGGGGCGGAGAATTGGGCAGAGAGCGTCTCCGCCCCCCACCGGAGAATTGCCGCTATCTTCAGGTTTGCCTGAGAGGGCGAGTTACCGGGAAAGGAGCATCACAATGACAGTGCGCGTGTGCATGGGGATTCTGGGACTTGTAGTTCCAGCCTCCGCTGCAACGGCCGGCCTGTCCTGAGGAGATATGTAAGGCGCAGTGCTTCTGAGAGCCGACTTCAGTAGGTGTTCTCCTAGCTCAGCTTGCTTATGGCCACAGAGTTGGGCCCTTTGGAAGAAAATTGGTAATGCTTTGTCACTGAGGCGGTCGCGTAGAGAATCGTGAGGCCGGGTCATTGCTTAAGGTCTACTTGCCTGCTCAGACCTAAGCTGCCAGGATCTGGGAAATGGGCGCTGTCCCCTAAGCTGCTGGCTAGGGCTGGGAAACCCGAAGGTGTGGGGAGAAAAGAAAGGAGTTACAAAGATGTCAGCCTGGCGAGGGAGTGCCATTTCACAACCTACGGAAAAAAAGATTTCATTGGCTTTTTGATACAGTGAACAACTTTCGTGTGGACCCGTCTGGGACTCTAAGCTGGGAGTTTGCAGGAGTGGCTCAAGACACACAAAGACTAACTATAAAGGGTGGAACACTTGAGGCTGTATGGGAGACATATTTCATGTTGAATGTGCCAAGCTCTTTGGTGAAAAACAAAACAAAACCTAAGAGTAAGTCCCTCTTTTTTCTTTACTGTCCATTATATAGACATTAAAAATTAAGAATGAACTTTACCAAGACCACAAAACTTATGTCAAAACCAAACTGCGGACCTATTCCATATTGTATGCCCAACGTTCTTTTTTCCTTAACAGTTGCAACGACTGCCACGAGTCTGCCACGGACAGAGAGGATGCGATGGTATGAATTGTAAAGATTCACTTTTACTTTCAAATATTTTCTTAGGTGACAACAAAAATGTTCTTACTGTTAAGGAATTACCATCCTCTTTATATTCTTTTACAAGCAGGAGACATCTTTACAGCCTGTCATGTGCAGACTCTTGGACATAAACCAAAACAAAAGGCAACTGATGATGAAGTCCTCTTTCCTCTTGTTCTATTCAAACATGAAGACGTTGCCAGATTGTTTTGTTTCTATTGATGAAAGTTGGAAAATGCTTTTTTCCTCACTATTCAATTCAGACATGTGCTACAAAACCAGGTAGAATTTAAAAATTAGGTTAAGATACAAATGGGTTTCATTGTAGGATCTTCATTGTTTTCTCTTAAAGATAGGCTGTAGCCCCCATGAAGCCCTGAATAGCCTCAGTTTTTTGATCTTCCTGCCTCAGTCTTGGGCATGCTGCAATTACAACTTCCAGCTGACATCTTGACAATCACCTTGTAAAATAAGCCAAGCCAGAATCAGCTAGCTAAGCCATTCCCCAAATTCAACCCCACAAAAATATGATACAATAAATGTTTAAGGTTTAATCCACAGTATCAAAAATAAATGTTTACTATTATCTTCAACACTGGTTGATTGTGTGGCGATAACTACTAATACAGAAAGATTGGGGAAAATAGGCGGTGATGGTGTACATCTTTAGTCCCAGCACTCAGGAGCAGAGGGAGGTGTTTCTCTATGAGTTTGAGGCCAGCCTGGTCTACAGAGAGAGAGTTCCAGGACAACCAGGGCTACACAGAGAAACCCTGCCTTAAAATATAAAAAGAAAAGAGAAGAAAAAAGAAAAGAAAAGAAAAAAAAGAAAAGAGATTTGGGGAAATAAAGCGAAATAGATGACTGACTCAGGTGTGCAGACACCCTGGATACATGAAGGAACAAAACTCAGACTTAAGAAGGATCTTTATAAGTATTCAGTAAGATTCAGTTTTATACCAGATAGACTTCATATATAAGACATAATTCACTTTCCAATAGTTTTTTTTTCCCTTTGCTCTAGCATGAAATAAACAATATACCGAATAACCTTCTCCTTTTCCTGTTCGTCCATGTGTGTGCTAATCTACCCACATTTAGGTGCCACTTTGGAATGTGTCCCCCCACCCCCATCTCAACAGGAAATTACCTACGTGGGTCATTTGCAGCATGTGATTACCAGGGCAACATGACAATGTTTTGTTTGTTTATTGTACCCTAGCAGGGTAAGCACAGTACTCCAGAACCACATCCCCAGCCCCAACACCACAGTATGAATCAGCATAAAGATCAAAGGAAGAAGATGGCTAACGTGCTTCCCTTCCTTGTCTTTAAAATTCTCCTAGGATGTGAAGGAAGTGTTGAGTCCACCCCTCTGCGCCTGTGATGGCGAATATCCTTTGTCAACTTGACAGGGTTCTAGCTAAAATCAGCAAAGAGACTAGCTCTTTGCTCTCTTCCAAGGGTCTATGAGGGATTATCTAGATTTTGATAGTGAAGAGGGGAAGACACAGCCTAATCCAGGTGGCATTGTAGGGCGCAGAGGAACCCTGAGTGAATGTGTGCAGTTGACATGAGAAAAGCAAAGCATTTCCCATCACCCCCCCCCCCGTCTGAGTGCAAATGCTGGCACTGTGTGCAGAAAAGCAAGAAAGGAAGTTAAACACCAAGGGGACCAGACATCTCACGTTCCATAGCTTCCCCCTCCATACTGGACTCTGTACCTTTGAACTATGAACCAAAATAAACTCTTCCTTAAGCTGCTCCCCACCCCAGGTGTTTTGTCAGCACAAGAGAATTAGCTAATGCTGCACCAGAAAAGCCAAAGTCTCAGGTGGCTAAGAGTATATCTCACTGGTGGAGCACAGGTTCATCATGAACAATGTTTTAAGTCCAATTCCTGGGGTCAAAAAAACAAAAACAAAACCTCTCAGACCCCAGAATTGTACACTAATAACTGTGTATTAATTAATTTCCTAACAGCTGTCAGGCTGTTTTCAAACTGAGTACACAGTGCTTCAAAACCTGAAATTCAATAGTGGGATTTACAGTGTTTCTGCAAACCACCAAACAGCCTTGCCTTTACATTTTCCATCAAACTAGTTTCTATTTAAACATTACTCAATGGACAAAATCTCTATAAACATATTTTCATGGGGTGGACTACTTTGCTAGGTACTAGAAAAACAAATACAAATAAACTTCAGAGTTCTGCTATGTATTTAGCAAATAGAATGCATTGTAGCAACTACTGCTTTGGAAGTTTGTAGCTTAGTTAGATACACTATAACAGGAGTCACTAAACAAGACTGTGAGCAGAGGCCCCAAATTCTCTGAGAGCGCCTCAGTTCAGTTTTTAACAGAAACGTCCTCACACCAATTGTATGAACTATCCTGTTTTGTGTCCTGGTTTTATTTTTTAATAATTTTGAAACTTCATCATTTTGTGTGGATAAGCTTTATGTCAAAAATTTAAAAATACAAATATGAAGAATAAAGCTAGAAAAAAGTGTTGAACAGCTAGACAAGGTAGCCATAGTTTGGAGGATATGAATTATTGAATATCAATTTTGGTTTGATGGCAATTAAAATAGACTATAAGGGAGTATTGAGACTGACAAAAGTAAAGTTAAAAAAAGAAAGAAAAGTTTACATTTGTAAAGTAATTCCAGGGTAAGATCAATGCTAGAGTGTTAACTTGCCTAAAGACCCTGGGTTTGATCTCTAGCACTGCAAAAAGAAGGGAAGAAATGATTCTATGATTCTATTCTAATTATAGAGTTTTTTTTTTCATTTTGTTTTGTTTTTGAGACAGGGTTTCCCTATGTAGCCCTGAGCTGTTCTGAAACTTCTGTAGACCCAGTTGGCCTCAAGGTCTCAGAGATCCGCTTGCCTTTGCCTCCTGAGTGCTGGGATTAAATGCATACACCACTGCTGCCTCCCTGTAGTTATTTCTTAACTTCCTTGCCATTTTCCCCTAGCTTTTATGAGATTCAGATTAATGATATCATTATGGGTAACATTTAAAAAGTGTTTTTGTTTTTTTGGTGTAGGGAAAGTACTAGGGATTGAACCTAGACCATCACACATTCTAGGCAAGTAGTTTATCATCGAGCCATAGCTTCAAGCCAGCAGTTACATTTTTTAGAATATTAAATTCTATTTTTTTGCTCTGGTTTTTTATGTATTTATTTTTATGTGCATTTTCTTGGTGTTTGGCCTGTATGTATGTCTGTTTGAGGGAGTCGGAGCCACTGGAGTTAAAGTTGTGAGCTGCCATGTGAGGAATGGGAATTGAACCTAGGTCCTCTGGAAAAGCAGTCAAAGCCCTTAACCATTGAGCCATCTCTCTCCAGTCCTGTCACCTGTTGTTTTTTTATTTGGGTACCAGGAATTGAATGCTCAGGGCTTTTTTGTTTTGGGGGTTTTGTTTTGATCCCCCTTGTGTGCAATGAGAAAGTTATCTAGTAATACACCATTATATCCCTATAGGCTTAGTTTAGCACATTTGTTAGCTTGGTTTCACTGAGACAAAGTCCTACCACTAGCACAGGCTAGCTTCAAATTTCATAGCTCCCAGCATGCTTCCATTTCCCAAGTGCTGGGATCATGGGCTTGTGCCCACTCTGCCCAGCGTTATATTCAGTTTTAAAATGAGAAATGACGAGGTAGTGCTGTGATACCTGGTGTTGTGTGCCTCTTGACAGTCAGGAAAAGGCTCTGCAATTTCTACAGTTTGGGATTATCTCGATACTCCAAACACTAAACCACTCACACTGTAACTGTAGTGATTTTGAAACCCTGACAGTTTGGCAGGCTGGCAGTAATAATAGTTATTAGTGTCTGTCACTGCAGGGGGCACTCAGCCTCCTAGTTAGAGATTTTAAAAAAACTTTTATTGAGGTAGGAGATAATCATCCTGATAAATATTATTCTAATATATTTTCTAGTACTGTTATTTGGGCATAGTATATTCTACAGTATAAAAAGATTTGTAAATGGCAGATAAATTTTTAGAAATGTAATATATATATATATATATATATATATATATATATATATATATATTTATATGTGTGTGTGTGTGTGTGTGTATACAATCAAGGTTGCTGTATAATATCATATGGTAAATTAAATGAATACAAGGTGTGGATCCCATATGTTCTATTATGTTTTAAATTTTGTTTTTGTTACATGTATCTATTATTATAAACTGTGTAATCCTTCATATTTCCTACTCTTTTTTAATATTTAAGTACACTCAAGTGTTAAACCAAACCAAACCCAGCCCAAACAAAGAACCCAGCAAACAACAACAAAACTCACAAACCTATTTTTGCAGGAATGAATTCTTGGAGTGGGAATTTAGTTCCATATTAGAGCACTTGCCTGGCATGCCCAAAGTCCTAAGTTTGATCCCCAGCACTGCAAACTGATTCATGAAAAAAGCTAAATACTAACAAGAACAAATCACACACGCTCTCATGCTTTGTAGCAACTTCCATAGTGAAGTACCTGAGAATCAAATTTATGACCTCTAGAAGAACAATGCATGCTATTCACTCCTGAGCCATCTTTTCAGCCTGGGCTTGCTTTAAAAAAAATTTTTTTTTAATCTTCTGCTTTAAGATGGTTATATATTGCTTTATTGATTTCTCTAAGGCCTACCCAGAAACATGGCCAGGGTTAATTGTCAAGATTCCAGAGGAGAGGAGAGAGAGCACACACTTTTATTTATTTAGTCCTGGCACTTTAAATGTAGCTGGGACGGGTATCAAACTTACAGAGATCAGCTGGTCTCTGTTCTAAGATGAAAGGCACATACCATTCCTTCTGGCTTGCGGGGATACTCTTAGTAACTTTACTTGAGCAGTGATAAATGCATAGAAGCAGAATTTGGCTTCCTGGTTCCAGGGCTGCATTCCAGGCTTGCTGCTTCCTGTGCTCAGCACTAATTCTACTGTGTATACTCTTGTGTTTGCTCTTTACAAATCAGGTTGATGCTATACTGGAGGATGTAGAGATCCAGTTGGAGATGGGAGCTTGGTCCAGTGAGTTATGAGTACAACTCAGAACCCTGCCTCAACCCCCTCCCCCCAAGTCCCTTGTAATCACTGTTCATCTGCTACAGGTATGTGAGTATCATGCTTTGCATATGTGGGTATTTTAATATCGGTGACTGTTTAGAATGGGTCATTCCTCCTGCTGAGCTGACCCCTTATCATATTATTATTCCATTTCCCCAACCCAAGGCAGCAGGTCACTCACACCATGCTGCCCAGGTTCGTGATCTTCCTTCCCAGACTACTGAGTAGCTGGCCAGCCTCTCTCTCTCTCTCTCTCTCTCTCTCTCTCTCTCTCTCTCTCTCTCTCTCTCTCCCTCCACACATACTTTTGATTTAGCTGTACTTCACCTCACATGATTACTCTTGTGTTTTGTGGGTGGGGCTCCATTTGCATGGAACATCTTATTGAATCTCTTCACATTCAGTACCTGCATATCTTGTTCTGTTTTGGCAATTATTTACTGGTTACACACACACACACACACACACACACACACACACACACACACACACACACACACGGATGTCTTTGTGTATGGTCACGTGTGCTATGGTATGCATGTGGAGGTCAGAGAACAGCTTGTGTAGTCAGTTCTCTACTGCTTGTGGAGAATCTTTCTGGAATAAGCATCAGATACCAATGAGAGTAGAGAAGAGATGTCACCAGTGGATCAACACCAGGACAGCCCCTGAAAGGCTTCAATCCTGGATTCAGTTTGCATTCTCATTTTATATTCGAAAACCACAAAATGGGCCAGGCAAACAAGCACTATTTTATAGAGTGTATGTTGCAGTCAGCAGGTTGTTAAGGGCAACGGTCCATTGTTCCAGCTCTTTCTCCATGTCATCATGTTTCAGGTAGCCAGTGACATCATACTTGGCAAACAGGCAGTGCAAGCAGTGCTTTAATAAATCACCAAATGAGCATTTAACAAATAGTCTTTTCTACCTAGTTCTACTTCTCTACCATGTGTGGTCTGGGGATGGAGCTCAGATTGTCAGACTCGGTGGCCAGTGCCTTTACCAGCTCTCTCTGGTCCCCTGTGTGCCCTATTAAAGGTTGAAATCAAACCATGTCCTTATAAGCAACGTAACTTGGGTATAGTTTTTTCATTCAAGTTAATCACTCTGTCTTATAGAACTTGTTTCATTTCATTTCACTGGTTAGCTATTTGGTGGTAAGCAATTACGTAACATATCTTATAGTTTTGGGTTCTTTTCTTTCTTAGACTTTTCCTTTTGGCTAAATGATTTACTCCAGTCATGTTTTGATCGCTTACTATTTTCTGTTTGTCTACTTTAGACTTTTGCTTTATGGTTACTATAGGCTTAAAAAAAAAACCCCTCAGAGTTTGGTTATCTGTATGACAATCTGTATGACAGCAGTATAACACAAGGAAGGAAAACTACATTAAACAACAAATCCTACACTTTCGAGATCACTCTTCCTTGCTAAACTTTGAATCCTCCATTTCCTATCTTCCTATTTGACTTGTCTGCAATGGTTAATCTCATTGTCAGCTTGGTGAGATCTAGAATTACCTGGGAGATGAACTTCTGAGTAATTGTCTTGATTAGCTTAGTTGAAATAGGAAGACCTATCCACTATGGTGAGAGGGACAGACCATACCTGTACTGAGATACTAGCCTGTACAAAAAAAGGACAAAGTGAGCTGAGCCTAAGAACTGGTTGCTTCATACTTTCTGCAGATACAATGTGACAAGCTACTTAAGCTCCTGCTACTTTTAACTGTGAGCCAAAATAAACCATTTCTAAAGTTGCTTTTTATCAGTGTATTTTTTTTACAGCAATAGAAAAAGCAAGACACTCTCATATACTATTATTTTCTTTTCAGAAACATAGGTAAGTTGTGGAGGCTGGTCTCCAAACTGATAGGCTCAAGCAGTCCCCTTCTGCCTCAGACTCCTGAGTAATTGGCTCTGCCAGGCACAAACTACCCACTGTCCTTGGTTTGTAGAATCTTTTTTTTTTTTTTTTTTTAAATCTTCTTATTGGTTAATAGTGGTTGACCTACTGTTTTACAATACTAGAACATTCTGACTTTATCTGTACAGTCACTCTTGCCTGTGAGTTAGTATCTTTTTCCTTTCTTGTGGTGCTGGGAATCAAACCCAGTTCTTATACATACTAGGCAAGTGGTCTACCTGACCTAAACTCTTAGCCCCAAAGTCTCTTTTTTCTTTTTCAACCCTGAAGGCTAGCTTTATGTTGGCTGATTCCTCCCCCCCCCCCCATCAGTACTATGTACATCTTAAGTACTTTCTCTTTGTAAGATTTCTGAGAAGTTTGCCATCAGGTAAACAGATACTCTCTTATGCTTGTTTCTTTTTTCTTGCAGCTTTGAGAATCTTTATATTTTATACCTTTGAGAGCTTAATTATGACAATGGGGCAAAAGATTGAATTAAAACCTTACAGTTTCGTACTATGTCATAAAATATGTTAAATGTAGGCATGGAATACTACATGCAAAGAATATGTATAAATATACATATGGTGATGGAATGTATAGTAAAAAAGTTTGGAGACCATTAACCCTAAAAGTCTGTGTCTTGAAAAAACTTTAACCTGGGTGTGGTGACATATGCCTATAATTCCAGTTCTTCAGAGATAGAGGCAGAAAGATCAGGAGTTCAAGGACAGCCTCAGCTATGTCATGAGTTTGAGCACAGCATGAGCCCCAAGAGACTCTGCCTAAAACAAACAAAATATGGCCGGGCTTACATACTTTTAAGTAGAGCTCCCTTCTAGGTAAGGTTTTATACTTCAAACCCAAATCCCCAAACATGAGAAGTCCCTTTTTTCTTTTTAAATATACACATATAAGATATTTTATTTCAAAAAGCACAAGAACATTATACAAGTTTTAAATTTACATTTTTGCAATAAAAGATATCAATATATGCATCATTTGTATAACTTCATCATGAATGGAATTTAAATCAGTGGTATAAACATGTTGCAGTCACTAAATATAGATCATTATCACAGTGAACCAAAATGCATAGTTGTTATGAAATGACAAATGACCACTAAAAGGTGAACCACAGCACGTACACTAACATAATAAATTAATTATACAGATATATGTTTATCTTTACTGTATCATTAAAATCCTTGCCAGCCCCTCACCAATATTAAAAACACAGAGTCGGAGCCATCCCACTAAACCAATTCTTTCATACACTACAATACATAAAGTGACTTGGTTGCTTAAGTAAACTTCTTAGCAGACTTAAATCATTTGTCATGATGAATACTATTAAAGATCCCATGGGCTGGGGCACACTATAACCTAAGTCCACCTCCAGCGCAGAAACTTCCATCTCAAGAAGCAGAACTCAGCGATGAATTAGGCTCTTTGGCTAGTGCTAGCTGGTCCTCCTGGCAGCTTGAAAGCTTAGCTCCAGGGTTTACAAATTGAATCTAAGAAGGCTAAAAATAAAGTCTTTATCCTTGGCGAATGGGGGCCAGATGACTAAGGCAGAAATGAGCATCTTATGTTGCCCATTCTAGCTCAGATTTCAGAGCTAAACAATCTCTCAAAAAAATTATAGAAAAACAAAGGGCAATGTTCAAATCACTTAATCATATTGGCAAATGGCACAAGCCAAATACTGAAATTTACTGATCTTTGTCTCTTATAATTGCTGTGAACTGTTCATTATAGTTGCATCTAGTTCCTGCTTTCTTCTGAGTAGTATTTATCCAAGTAGGAAATCATGATTGTGAGTCTGGTGCCTGCTCACACCAATTCCTTACTGCAAAATCCACTTTTCATTCCATAAAAATGGCAACAAATTTAGCCCCAAATGTGTATCACTGATCACTTAGCAAATGTATTTTTACTTCCTGGTCTTCACTAAACAGAAGGCAGGAAAACACTTAGACACACACGTGGCAGCAGTAGCCAAGAGCAAAGGAAGATACAATCTCCAAACACATCTTTCAACTGCAATATTACCCAATACCACAGAAGCTAAAATAAGTATCAACTGATCTACTCACAAGTTCTTGATATAAAATGGTAAAGCCAAGAATCAAGAGGTCTATGTACAGACTCAAGAGAGCTGCATTATTTATAAGTAAGATGGCTCAACCACAGCAGGTTATAACAGGACACACACCTGATTACATTGCTTTTTTTTTTTTGGTTGTTTATATTAATCATAAACAGTCATTTACGAAAGGTTTCACATAGACATCAAATCAAGGATCTGTTTCTTACAAGCCATAGAAGGTTGCAGAACTGGCTTCAATACAAGTGTTCTAATTTCATCTCTTATGACCATTCACTGGGGCAATTTTCCGATTCTCATTCTACAAAGAGTTTGCTTCAAAACAATAAGAGTTTTCTGAGAGACAATAGGATGGGGCCACAAGAGACAAGAGATCTTACTGCAGAAAAAGTATGCCTTAAAAAATGGAACTGATGGAGAAATTGTGACTCCATCAAGCTACCTGAATCAGGTATAAGGAATGCATAATGAGCACATTCTCCTGATTCTTCTTGAGGTCTACACTGGAAGGATGCTTTCCAGATTAGCACAACTAACACTCTGTCCATGTAGAGATTTAGATCTGTTTCTGGCTAAAGCTATAGGTGGTACAATAAGAATATTTTCTTAAAGAAGAAAGTTGTTTACATGTTTTGAAATCTTTAGTTGAAAGAAACTGCATAGTTGTGTAATTCCTCTTTAGACCATTACAGGCGATCATCTTGTCAGAGATCTAACTCAAGCTAAACTACAGTGGAGAAACACCAAATACAAAAGTGCAGAGACGTTAGCCAGATGGAGAAATGTTTACAAATGCTTAATGTGACCTCATTAACCAGGTGGATGATATGAAATGAAATAGGACAGTTATGAAGGGGAAGGAATTTTCTGGAAATATTAGCAGAAATAGACACTTGGGTGAACAAGCATTTCTTTAGTGTTCTAGAACACAAAACATTAATCTATGTCTTGTTTTTCCTTTGAAGCTTATGATTGATAATTGAAAGCAATATTCCATTAAGGAATATTTTATTAATGTGTGTGAATCTGGACATGGATCAAAAGACCCTTCAATATTTCCCCTTCCTCAGAAAGTTCTCTAGAATTTTAGATCAGTCTTTATTATTGATGTCACTCATGATTGTCTTGAGGCAGAACTGGAGCTCAGAGTAACTGCCAGTTGAATCCAAATAGCATCTGATTAGTCTCCTGGCTCCGAGCAATCTCTTCTATAATGCAGTGCTGTTGCCAGACCAAATGCAGCTTCCGATACCGCTCCCGAGATAAATGAAGTGGGTTTCCCCTCCTTCAGGAAAAAAACAAAAAACAAAAAAACAAAGCTGACATCTAAGCTTTAATCAATAACAGTGCCATCTCCAGTCTTAAATCAGTATACACTACCAAGACATCCCTGCAGCTGTGAGCACAAACATCAGGACAAGGCCGAGAAACAGGGCAACTCTTCACTGGTTACTAAGAACTTGGCACACCACTTAGTTAAGGAAGCAGAAATAGACTCCTTGACTATTTGGGAAATCAGGTCTCATACATAATGAACATAATGAGACCTCATGTAAACAGGTTCTAACTTGAAGCAGCTCTGGTCTTTTCTGGTGGTTAGCTGAACGGGGTTCTAATAGCTTTCTGTCCTCACAATTTACCCAGCTTCAGTTTATGATTTTGTGTAGGAGGTTAGGTTTGAGGCATAACACTAAGGCCTTAAATCATTATTCTCCTCAGAAATACTTTGTTTTATAACCTTCTCTATGATTCATCTTGCTTGGTGAGCACTTTCTTGTTTTTTGTTTGTGTTTTTCTCAGTCTTGTTACAGTGTCCAGGCTGGGTTTGAACAGTGATACTCCAATGACCTTCCTGCTTCATCTTCCCAGGTAGCAAGGACTCCATATAGATGTGCATCATCATACCTGGCTTAGCAAATGTTTAAGTAAGTGCATTTCTATTCCTGGGTTACCTAGTTTGCAACAGTGTGCCAGTTAACACAGAAAGTCTGAAGTCCGCTGAGTATAGTAATAGAGATACCCCGCATCTCAGTCCCTGGAACATCAAATGTCTCAGCTCCCTGTCAATTTTCACATTGCTTATCATTAACTTAAAAGTTCCACATTTTTGTACTTTTCTAGAACAACTCAAGATTATCCTTGGTTATTAACTATTTTGTTGTTTTAGAGATTAACTCTCACCATGTGGCCCTGGCTGGCCACTATTCAAACCTGATGAATCTTAAATTCACAGAGACCCACCTGTACTTGCCTCTTGTGTCCTGGAATTAAAGGTGACCTCCACCCTGATCAGAATTAATTACTTTGACCACTCAGTACCTTCCTCTTAAAGGCAAGTCAAATGCTGTCTCAATAAAAACAAATCCCTATATAATCCAATAGAGTCCAAGCCCTATCTAGTGAATCTATTCATCTGGATGATATTTTAAAAGAATAATAAAGTTTGGGAGAGAACTCTGTCAGTCAAGTGCCTGCCATGCAAAACCTGAGGGCCTGAGTTTAAGGCCCCCAACCTACATAAAAAGTTGAGTGTGACAACATGTGGTACTGACCAGCCACTCACTCTCCTAGCATCAGGGAACCTGTCTTAGTATTTCACCAGGGCCAGGTATGCTGGAGAGTGGCCTCAGTGGTTAAGATACTAACTACTGTTGGAGAAGACAGAGGTTCAGTTCCCAGCATCAAATGGCAGCTCACAACCATCAGTAACTCTATTTCTAGAGTTTTATGATTAAAGAACTATTAATATACACATACAATAAAACAAATAAAATATAAGACAACTGATTACACCTTATACTAAAGAAAATCTTACTTCAGCCCTGGGTCTGTTTCTCCATATTCATCCAAGTAAGGGGCTGGGTAGGCACAGCCTCTGGCTTTTCCTTCCACCAGGACCACTCTGCATTCTCTTATTCTGAAAAGTAAATCCAATGTTAGCAAACACTGTTAGATACACATATGCAGATGACAGACATTGAATCAAAGTTAAAGACAAGACATGCCCAGTAAGCATTTAATAAAAAGGCAATGCAGCCGTGGATGAATACACACTAAACTGTGTGGTTTTTTGGTTTTGTTTTGTTTTTGAAGAAAGGTCTCTCTGTGTAGTCCTGGCTGGCCTGCAACTCTCTCTGTAGACCAGGCTGGCCTTGAACTCATCCACCAGCCTCTGCCTTCCCAGTGCTGGGATTAAAAGGCATGTGCCACCACTGCCCAGCAGTAAACTGTGTTTTGTCTGAGTAGAAGGAACAAATGGTGCTGTTTTTCTTGATGCAATAGAATAGGATCCATGGATCTAGAGAAATGGGAAGTTAGTAATTCTAGCTGGATATACTGAATGGGAGACTGTCCTGTGATCCATAGGACCCTGGAGAAATGTGGCTGGGGCTATTTTTACCTTTCCCTGACTTGCTACTTAGGCAGAAGGGGGCTTCAAGGAAGGATAGAGCACCCTCCAGTCTAGAACTGTCAACCAAAGAAGTGTTAAAGGCTTTCCTAGCTCAGGCCAGCCTCCAATAGTATTTTGAGTACATTTGAGATGCTTATTGCAGAGAAATGGTTAAGGACCACAATGAGAAATCATAAGGCAAACAAATTACAAAAACAGTTGGGATAGACAGACTTATTCCTGTGGCTTCTCTAGAAGCAAACAAGTATTTGAGTTTGACTTCTATACTGTTCTTTCCTCTTGTTTCAAAGGTTGCCTTTTTTTTTTTTTTAAAAAAAGATTTATTTATTTATTTTATGTATGAGTGCCCTGTAACTGTACAGATGGTTGTGAACCATCATGTGATTGCTGGGAATTGAACTCAGGACCTCTGCTGGCTCTGGTCCCACTCACTCCAGCCCAAAGATTTATTATTATATGTAAGTACACTGTAGCTGTCTTTAGACCAGAAGAGGGCATGAGATCTCATTACATATGGTTGTGAGCTACCATGTGGTTGCTAGTATTTGAACTCGGGACCTTTGGAAGAGCAGTCAGTGCTCTTAACCCACTGAGCCATCTCACCAGCCCCTCAAAGGTTGCCTTTAAGCAATGATAATATATCTCACAGTAAGTCTTAGGGGGTTAGGGTTTATATAGGCAAAAATTGAATTTCACAGGAAAATGGACAGCAAAAAACACAGAAATCAACTTTAAATTTGATTTCTCCCATGCAAGCTATCTTCATTCATAAACATTCATCACTATTCTTCTAAGTAGTTCATCTTTTGTTTAAAGAAGGAAATAAAAACATCTTAAAGAAAGACAAACTTAGGCCTACACTTGGGAGGCAGGATCTCTGGGAGTTGAAGGCCAGCCTGGTCTATAGAGAGAGAACCTGTCTCAAAAATAAATAGCTGGGTATGGTGCCCTATGCCTTTAATCCCAGTACTTTGGAGGCAGAAGCAAAAGATATCTGTAAGTTCCAGGCCAGCATGGGCTACAAAACAAGTTCTAAGAAGACAACCAGAATTACACAGAGAAGTCCTGTCCAAAAACCCTGAATAAATATAAAAGTAAACAATTCATAAATAAGGTAGCCTAAAATTAATAATTTACACATACTTTATAAGCATAAGTTTTAAGATTCCAAGCTTTCCCTTTATATCTAAATATTACACAGAACTGGAATCACTGATATATAGTCTATACCATTAAAGAGTTCTCTAACATAAAAAATAAAATAAAATAAAATAATAATAATAAAAAAAAAAGAGTTCTCTAACAATGAAGGAAATGTAAACAGAATATTTTTTTTTTAAAGAACTACTTATTCTACTGGCATAGTCACTCAATACATGTTTCCAGATGACTCCATACTCACTTTAGGAAAATGCAGACTCCAGCACCACAATGAAGTGCATGAAAAACGCATGCTCCAACCTCTTCCCCATTCACTATTTCTTGGCAACAGATGTTCTGAGAACATAGGATGGCCCCACAGAAAAGACAGAGGACAGGATGCTTTCGCTCATCATCTGCAGACCGTGGACACCTCAACAGGGGAAGACACATTTAGTGTGTTGAAAAAACAAGACCCACATCATGTATCTATTTAGTAACAAAGCTTGTTCCATCACTCACCCTACTCAGAGAAAGCTACTAAAAGACAAAAGACATTTAATTAGATGATTACTCATTTATTTTACTTGAAGGGGACATTTAAAAAATTGATAAAGGGACTAGGGAGATGGCTCAGTGGTTAAGAGAGCTTTCTGCTCTTCCAGAAACTCTTGAGATCAAGCTAGCCCCTCACGCCTGCCTGTAACTACAGCTCTGAGGATCTGGTGCCCTCTGCTGGCCTCTATGGAAATTTGCACACATGAGTCATAGACATACATTAATAATATAACTCTTCCAAAAAAAAAAAAAAAGTTTTTTAACTTAGCTCCACTTAAAGGAGGCCTATGCTATTAGAGAATCTTGCTCCAGGTGACTGGTCAACACAGCCTCCTGAGCCAGGCCCATCTGTGCTACCCACTGCTCAGGAATTTTGCTCTAGTTCAACCTCCTATATACCGAGTGATGAACCCAGTGACCCCTGCTTGAGCCACCCTATGCCTAGGAACCTCCTGTGCCAGACCTGCTCTTTACCTTGGTGAAAGAAGTTTCTTACTGCAATGGGTAGTTCACTTAGGGGCTGGTGAAGATGTGAAGACATAATGTCCCATACATTGCTGGTGAGAGTGTTAAATGACACAGTGGGTTTGACACTAAAAAAAGTCAAACATATGACCTAGCAAATGACCTAGGTATACATCCACATGAAATGAAAATTGTACATTCATCTGGCAGCTTATACATGAATGTTTATAGTAACATTATTCATAATAGCTAAAAGGAAGAAACAATTTCATCATAAATACAAATGCCTATGTATGGAAGAAAATATAGACAACTATGGTCTATACATATAGTAAAAATATTAGCCAAAACAGGAACAAATTTGATAAAGCTACAACTTGGATTAAACCATAAAGACGTACAGAGGGAAAGAAGACACAGACTTCTTCTATGATGATGCATCCACACAGCTAAATTCATAGTCAATCATCAGTGATGAGGAGGCAAGAAACCAGGGGCACGCAAAGGAATCAGCGCTACAGCTCCTCAGTAGTGGCGAGGGTTTGGACAGGCGAGAGGCAGTAAACAGTACAACCTGCAGTAGTGCTGCAACACTGTCAACGATGAATGACAGAATTGTGTACTGTAGCATGGTTTGAGAATACCTAGTACAGTGGATACACAGCAGTCTCTCCTCTTTTTAAAAAGATTTTATTGTATGTATGGGAGTACACTGTCACTGTCTTCAGACACATCAGAAGAGGGTATCAGATCCCATTACGGGTGGTTGAAAGTCACCATGTGGTTGCTGGGAATTGAACTCAGGACCTCTGGAAGAGCAGCTAATGCTCTAAACCACTGAACCATCTCTTTAGCCCCCAGCAGTCACTTCTAAAGCAAGCCATACCCAGAAATCTGTGTGTATATGTGTGGGGCTCAGAAGATAGCTTGGAGGAGATTGTCCTCTGAGTCAGCAGGCTTGGTGGCAGCTCCCTTACCAGCTGACCTCTCACTGGCCACTTTCACAATGAGTTCATTGGTTGTAGGGTAGGCCAAATGCAAGCTCAGGAACGTTATTGTACCTCTCTCTCTCTCTCTCTCTCTCTCTCTCTCTCTCTCTCTCTCTCTCTCTCTC
>NC_034592.1:104277018-104278134 GCF_900095145.1 Mus pahari
CGCACGCACGCACGCACGCACACACACACACACGCACGCACACACACCCCTTTTCTTCTTACCTAAAGTGAGAAGCTTGATTTAGAAGACAGCTGTAGTCCTCAGGAAGCTCTATCAAACTGTTTCTTTTTCTAGGGTACCTAGAGGCATAGTTTAAAAGACAGCGTTACAGCCGGGCGTGGTGGCGCATGCCTTTAATCCCAGCACTCGGGAGGCAGAGGCAGGCAGGTTTCTGAGTTTGAGGCCAGCCTGCTCTACAAAATGAGTTCCATGACAGCCAGGACTACACAAAGAAACCACAAGAAGGAGCTTGGCTTAATTGTGTACACCTTTAATTCTAGCATCAAGAGGCAGAGGCAGAGAGATATCTGAGTTCAAGTCCAGCCTGGTCTACATGGTGACTGTGTGTGTGCATATATATACATTTATCAAGGAAACTCCCAAAACTCTTGAAGACTAAACGAGATACTGAAGTGAAACAGAATATGTTTAACACTTGATACTCAGTGGCTAATGTTAGCATCCATTTCCTTTACGAGAGACGGTAAAGACCTATGTGGCCCAAGGAAGGTCATCTGAATAACAGGAGAGTCTCCCTAGATGAAAATCAATTTTTATTTTATAATTAAAAAATACTTTTCTTAAAGATTTATTTATTTATTATATGTAAGTACACTGTTGCTGTCTTCAGACACACCAGAAGAGGGCATCAGATCTCATTACGGATGGTTGTGAGCCACCATGTGGTTGCTGGGACTCGAACTCAGGACCTTTGGAAGAGCAGTCAGTGCTCTTAACTGCTGAGTCATCTCTCCACCCCTAATTAAAAAACATTTAAAAAAATTATTTATTTATGTATATGGATTTGCCTCCATGTATGTCTGTGCAACATGTGTGTGCCTGCTGTTCAACTTGGTCAGAAGACAAGGTTAGACCCCTGAAACTAAAGTTACAGACAGTTGTGAGCTGCCATATGGGTGCTGGGAATTGAACTCCGGCCCTCTGGAGGAGCAGCCAGTGTTCTTAACTTCTAAGCCATCTCTAAGCCTTTCACTTATAATTCTCTCTCTCTCTCTCTCTCTCTCTCTCTCTCTCTCTCTCTCTCTCTCTCTCTCT
>NC_034592.1:104278139-104283597 GCF_900095145.1 Mus pahari
TCTCTCTCTCTCTCTCTCTCTCTCTCTCTCTCTCTCTCTCTCTCTTGGTTTTTCAGCTAAAAATAACCTTCTCTAAAACTAACCCTGCCTCACTAAGAATTGTCTTATCAGGCATGGCAGCATGCTCGTAACTCTGGCAGAGAGGAAACTGAGGCAAGAGGAGTTTTAGTTTGAGATCAACTAGAAGTTGGGCTACATGCTATGTGACAGTTGTAGGCTAGCTGGAATTACACAGTAAGACAGTCTCAGAAACACCAAACAAACAAAAGAAGAATCTTTTCCTCTTTAGGTTTCCTTTTTCCTTTAATTTTGTAAAGATAGGTCCCATTCTATAACTTGGGTTGGTTTCAGATTCAATGTGTAGCCCAGGCTGGCCTCAAATAAACAGCAGTCCCCTATCTCAGTCTCCCAAGTATTGGACTACAGGCACACCTACTTTCCTCTTTACATTTCCTTAAGGCATTAATGGTATATTCTATATATTATTATATTTTGTGCTATAATGGTATATATATAGTATATATAAATCATATAATATATATAAAGTATACACATGTATATAATGTTTTATGTACATAACTAAGATTGCCAGTTGCTCATAACCAAAGAGTATATATGTGTTATCTTCTTTAAATTTCTCAGATTATTTCAGTACCATGCTGTGGAAAGATATTTAAAAGGTACACCATGACATGAAATAAAGAAAAAACTGCATGATAGTACTAGCTGAAAAATATATATTGACATCATAAGCTTTTCTATTTCTCTATATAGCAGTGTCTTTCCTTTCTGGGTACTGACTTGCTGCTGCAGGGACTATTGTTATCAGTCACTCATGTTGGGTTGTAGGGAATGCATATTTCCTGTAGCTGAACAGAGCTCAAGGGCTGAAGAGAAAATGGTACTAGGAACCAACTCTTGTATCAGTTTACTGAAGCAATTCAATCACATAACAATTAGAGAATACACATAATGCAATATAAGCCAGGCCACAGGCAAACGTGCCATTCTCTTGTATGCTGGTAAGGGATATAGGAGGCTGGCAGATAGATGTAGACACACTCACATGCCAGAGAAGACAGGCTTCAGGGAAAAGGTGACATTTGGACATGTATTTGAGGGAAAATGTAAATTCGAACAGATCCATAACTCAAGAGAAAAGAGGGCTGAAGAAACTTTTTGTTAGTTTGGAATCAGTCTCATTTCCTTACAAAGCCCAATCTGGGCTGCAACTCATATGCCTCAGGCCTCAATCTCTCGAGTGCTTGGATCACAGCTATGAACTATCATGTACAGCCTAAGCAACGTTTTTTTTTTTGTTGTTTTTTTTGGTTTTTTTTGTTTTGTTTTTTTTGAGGTATGCATGGGGTCTAGTTTCTAAGCAGATACACAAGAAGGGGAGAATACTAGTCAGATCTATTTATATCGTTATTCTCAAAGGGTGGGGGAACTAGTTTATATAAACAGTGTAAACCACCACCTCCTGGCTTAGGAAGCCAGCAGCTCCCAGACACAAGCTCCTTTGCCTTTTGACAGGCAGGTACCTGTCAAGGATGGTTCCTTCAGTGGAGCTGGTGGCTTCTGACAATTTAAGAAGGAAGGATAACCATTCTGAGAAAAAAAATCAGTGCAGGAAGAACCTGATGTCTGGCAAAGACCAAGAGCTATCCAGGAAATAGTGAACTGAGAATAAAGGGGACAGGCTAGAATTAAGGTAAACCAACCAAGCATTTTAGAAACACGGTTCTGGATGTATCGAAAAGATTTAAATAGTAAAACCAACCTGACCACAGCACTTTTCTGCTTCAAAGACTTGAGTAAGGCAGGATCCCCACACCACCTGCAAGTGAGTCGAGAGAAAAGGCGAAGTCACAGGCAAAGTGCAGTGTGTCAGCTGCTCTCTTCTCTCTAATCCTGCCTCTTACCCTTTTCTCTCCTTTCCTACTCTCCCAACCCCTTCTAAATCCCTTTTCAAGGATCTGGTCAATTAGTCTTTAGAACAGAAACCATCTACAATTTAAATGAGAGAAATTAATAGCAGGAAGCAGCAATACCAGTAATAATAGAGGCTCTGCATACAGCGTGCAGCATGGTGGACTTGCCTCTCCCAGGTTCTCCCAGGCTCTACAGCCAACCCTCAGACAGGGCAGAGGAGGGAGGAGAAGTGACAGAAGGAGCGAGAAGGCCCTTGAGACAAAAGGCCTTAAAAATAAGAAAAAAAAAAACCCTTAACTATTTGCCCCAGTGCCGGTCAGAGGAGTGGGAGGAAAGACGGCATCACCGTTGCCCTGGGTTGAGTCACCAGTGGCTAACAGGATCGCAGCAGACTTTTCTGGTATCAGTAGAGCCACAGAAGAGCCACAGTCCCTACTGAAAAGATGTCCTAGGAGGCAGAGAGAGGTGGCTGGGAACTGGCCCTTATCCTCTCTTGCTTCCAGCCCCTAGCTTGTGCCTCCCACTGATCAACTGACAAAGAACAGAGATGTGTCCTGCAGAGCAGACCTGAGGTAAACAGAGCCAGGAAGAGCACAGAAGGCAGGGGCTTTCTTCATGCTTAAACTAAAATAGCACATCCAAGACTCAGCCACCCATACTCAGCTGCACTATAAATGAAGTTTGTGTCATCGTAATAAAACAAGTGACGTTAATTCCAAAACATTCCAAACCATGAATTCTAAAAAAAAATTCATTTTGATTGTATGAGAGATCACAGTGCCCATGAGAACTTAGGAAGCAAAGCAAAAGGATGACAGAGAGCGGAGGGTGTGGGACTAGAAGTCCCGTGAGGCAGGCCAGCGTTCACTCAGCTCTGACCTGGGAAAAGGGAAGTAAGGAGAACAGATGAACTCATGGGAGAGCGAGTTCAGAGCGACATGGTGAAACTGACTGCAAGAACAGTAGGACAGACAGACAAAGGGAGAGGGGACTGGAGATGGACAGCAAACAAGACACCAGGATCAGGTGCAGCAGAAAGTCTTTCTGAAAGGGAGGCACGTGCCTCTCTAGTTGTTGCATAGCTAGTCTACTCCACTAGATGCCTGTCTCTCAGCCACTCTTCTGACATGTGTTCTACCACATTCTCCACAGTTCACATATAGTTCCAGATTTCACTCTCTTTATACTTTTACATAAGATCTCATGTACTGAGAAATAGATTCAAATGTGCTGCATAATCAAGTGATAACCTTGAACTTGTAACTCTAGCCTCTATCTCCAGAGTCCTGGGATTTTAGACACATGTACTGTGGTGCCTGGCTTATAGGGTGCCAGGCGGGGGCTGAACAGAGGACTCTGCAGGCTAGGCCAGAACTCTACAAACTGAGCAATACTACAAGCCCCAGTATGAGCTTGTTAGATTTCTTTCTTTCTCTTTTTGAGATGGGGTCTTACTCAGTAGCCTTGGATGGCCAGGAACTCACAGAACTCTGCTTTCCTCTGCCTCCCAAGTGGACCATGATCAGCCTTTTGATTCTTAATTATGTTCTATTTATGAACACTTCCCTCTCCCCACCACACTTTAAGATTGGAACAAAATAATAACTCTACAAAACCCAAGTGAATGAAGTGCAGCCGTAGGGGAGCGACGCCTGTCTGTTCAGAAGCTGGTCTCAACCCCACTCCTTAATTGCGTGCACTGAGAATCTGTACACTCCTGCCTCTTGCAGCCAATGTTAATCTACTGAAAAGCTTAGAAAATAATTGTAATTTTAAAAAATTTCAATTTAAGAGAAAGGCATTGATTATGGTCCCCATTTGTAATTCCAATGTTTAGAAGGCAGGTGAAAGAGAAACGGGAGTTCAAGGCCACTCTCAGTTACATAGTGAGTCTTAGACCAATCTGGGCTACATTAGACCCTGTCTTAAAAACATAAAAACAAATGTTTCACATTGATCCCTGGAGGAGTCTGAGGATGAACAGAGTTTGGGGTCAACACAGCAAAATCCTGTATCAAAACCAATCAAAAATTAAAATAAACATAAAAAAATTCAAACTAGATAAAAGCCATCAATCACATTTGCCCCCATAGTACCTCTGTAGTAAGGGCCTTATGGTATCCCAATATTCCTGGAAAAGCAGGAACAAATTTGTGGGTAAAGATAGATAGCTACAGAGTGCACTGAATTCTCCTTCAGCAGAATCTGCAAGAAATATCAAGATATATTTGATGAGCACATTATTCTGATCTACAGTCTTAAAGGAGCTCTTCATTATTTACACTCATTTCTTTCTGCTCCATAAAACAGTGGGTGGCAAGTAAGCCACAGTGGTCCTTTTATAACATAAATGTGAGTCACCCCATCATATGGCTCCTATGACTAATCACTACACTTAGTATACAATATAAAATCTCTTCTTCTGGGGTTAGTATGTGGAGACAGGTGGTACTTTGCTGATGATAGAACCCAGGGACTGGACTGGTGACGTGCTCTACTGTGCTAGATCCTAGCTCACAAAGCCTTTATTGTGGAATAAATGCCCAGATGAAATGCATACATCTGGCTACCTCCTGGACCTCCCTGCACAGTAAGTTTCCAGCTAGAATCAAATCTTCACTGTTCTCTTACTATGCCAAGCAATGCCTTACATTGAAAGTTCTTCACCTCTCTGACCAGCTCAGCTCCTTCTATGCTGCTCTTTAATTCTCCTTGGAGAAAAGTCTTCCTTGACTACCTATGCCCTTGAGTCCTGACCCTGGCCATGATCAGCTTTACTTTGCAGGACTCATTACCATTTGGTATTATACCATGCATAGTTAAGCTTCTTTAGATTTGCCTGAATCCTAAATCAGAAAATATTTTATTTTTTATGAGAGCTTTGGATAAGTACATGAACTTGCTGTGTGTGGCAGCACAAAGAAATTACTTGGAGAGTAGCATCCTATTTTATAGAGAACCCTGACAAAGCTTGACCACACCTAGCCTATTGAACTGAGTTCAAGATAAGGATGTTAACAGCTGGTAAAGGTGACCCCATTTATGTATCCTCAAGGGACAAAAATGATCCTCTGGATAATTCTGGGCAATTTTAAAATCAAACAAATACTCTGACTCTCACAAAGAGGACATAGAACGTAAGGAAGCCTTCTCTACTTTTGTCTAGATTTAGAAATAAGTAAAAGAACAAGAAATGATGCTGTTAGTAAATGCAGGTTTTCGATGTTCAGAAGGCCTTTTTGATCATTATTTTATCTATCAGTATAGCTATGTATTCAAAATCCAAACTCAAGTATATAATAAAGCCACCTTCCTGCCTGAATAGCTCTTTTCCATAAAGGTAGCAAACATCTCTAATTTCCTGTATATCCTTCAGTTATAGTCTTCATATATGTAGTTTCTTTTATTATTTTTTTTTTTGGGGGGGAGGGGAAGGTTTCGAGAAAGGGTTTCTCTGTGTATTCCTGGCTGTCCTGGAACTCACTTTGTAGAGCAGGCTGGCCTCGAACTCAGAAATCCACCT
>NC_034592.1:104283767-104290133 GCF_900095145.1 Mus pahari
TATTATTATTTTGGTTTTTCGAGACAGGGTTTCTCTGTGTAGCCCTGGCTGTCCTGGAACTCACTCTGTAGACCAGGCTGGCCTCGAACTCAGAAATTCTCCTGCCTCTGCCTCCCGAGTTCTGGGATTAAAGGCGTGCGCCACCACGCCCGGCCGTTTCTTTTATTTTTGATTCAAATTCTCACAATATAGCCTTAGGAAGGCTGGACCTCCCTATGTAAACAGGGCTGCCTTAAAACTAATAGAAGTTGGCCTGCCTCTGCTTCCTGAGTACTGGGATTAAATTGTGTGCCACTACATTCAGCTTGCACATATGTATGTTTAAAATAATTGCATGCATGCCTGTGTATGTACACACGTACATGTGTGTGTGTATACTTGTATATGATCACAAGCCTTGCTTTCACATGGAGGCCAGAGGACAATTTTTAGGATTCAAGTTCTTTCTTTTTACTTTGTTAAGCCAGGTCTGTCTTATTTCTGCTGCTATACTAGGAACTCCAAGCTAGCTGGGCCACAGCCCCCAGGGTGCTTCTCCTGACTCTGCTCCCATTTCGTAGAAATGCTAGGATTACAGTTGCTTGCCACAGCATCTGGATTTTAAATTTTTATTTACTTTTTATATTTATTTATTTACTGGGGGAGGGGAAGGGCATGACTATACCACAGTGTGCATGTTGTGGGTTTGAGAACAACTTGTAAGAGTTAGTCTACCCTTCTTCTGTGTGGGTTCCAGGGAGTGAACTTATGCTGTCAGGCCTGGCAACCAGGACCTTAGCCAGGGAGCTATCATGCTGTCCATCCTACACTCAGCCTATTCTGTGGGGTGTGTGGGGTGTTGGGATTGAACTCAAGTCATCATGCTTGAACAGCTCACACCACTGTCTACTGCATGCTCTCCCTCCTCCCTTCCTGGCTTGCAGGTGCTCTAATAATACAAGGATTTAACTATGCATACTTAGGAGCCACCAGGAGGATTTGTGGCTTATGAAACCAAATTGGATTTTGGCCTCACTTTTAATTTTAACTAGCCCTGGGCAGGGAACCTGGGTTCAGTGTGCACAGAGGGCAGGTAGGGCAGAGGTGGTTCCACTGTTCTCTCTGTCAGTGAAGACAGGTCTCCATTCGCTGTCTGATTTCAGTCTTCTACTTACTAGCAAACAGTTCTTCAGGTGGAGTTACTCCAAGTAAATAGTGGAAAAGCAGTGCAGCACAGCGAAGGTAAGGGGTGATGCCGTTCCTCAGGGAGAGCCAGAGGCACCAGCCAGGAGCAGCACATCCAACGAGGCTAGGGCAAGGGTTCCAGAAGAGAACATTTACCAGACTCAAACTAGATTTTTAAACATGACCCTGTTAAAAATCACCTTTGGTTAATGACTTAGTTTCTAAGCATTTTTTAAAGAGTATTCAGTTAGCCAATAGTTTTTATGTCCACCTGACAGCAACACTAAAGCCCTCTGAGCACTAGGCAAAGACTCTCCAAGGGCTAAACCCAGCCTCATACAAGGCTCTCCCTGCAACGTACAGCAAGGCTTGTTACTGAGATCAAAACCAAAACAAAAACAAAAACCTCGCCACACTTGCAATGAAATAAGAAGAAAAACTTAGTAATAAAGTGACTGGATTTCCTAAAAATGAGTATGTTCCTAGTGCCTATATAAACCCTGACAGTAATCTGTGGGATAATGAGATGACTGCAATGGTCAAACTTAAATAATTCAAACTATGGCTTTCAACTAACAATAGCATGTCAGCGTTATCAGTTCTATTGGTTCTAACAAACAAATCACCAAAATACAAAACCGTGTACGGGGAAGTAAAAGTGAACATTTTAATTCTCTGCTCAATTTCCTTGTAAACTTAAATCGGCTGTATATATTACATATAGTGATTATACAGTATATGCAGATTAAAATATAAATGCAAAATTAGTTCCCACATTAATAATTAAAAATATCAAAAGCTTTTAACTATTTACATATATCAAGGTATAATCACTAATAAGGCAACTTATTTCCTACTTTTATCTAAAACAAACAGTTCTAATCTACAACATTTTACTTCAAGGTAAAAATCAAAGTACATTTTCTTTACTATGAGCCTATCCTTAGCTGATTTTAAAACGAGAATTCAAATGGCTGAGAGGAACACTGCCAAACCTTTGAACAAGGACCTGGACTGACGGAGGGGCGCCCAGGCCAAGCAAGCGAGTGGCCAGGGTCTGCTACTCACCCGTCCGTGTGCTGCGACACCTCCACAAAGAGAGCAGATGCACAGCGAGCCTCTTCACTGTCCTCTTCACCCTCAGCAGGCGGCGGCCCTGGAGACAGATCTGCAGGGCAGATTTAAACATTTGCTCCCTGCTAGAGAGGTCAAGGACACCACAAGAAAACCTACAGAAAGCTACCCTGGGCCCATAGGGGCTCACTGAGACTGAACCACCAACCAGAGAGTATAGATGGGATGGACCTAGGCACCCACACTTATGTAACTGATGTGCAGCCGGGTCTTCACGTGGGACCCCTAATAGAAGAAGCAGGGCTCTCTCTGACTTTGTTGCCTGCCTTATATCCCTTTCCCTTGACTGGGCTGCCCTGTCTACCCTCAATAGAAGAATTATTTCTACTGTAACTTGATAAGCCAAAGTGGGTTGATATCCACGGGAGGCCTCTTCTCTCAGGAAAAAAACGTGTGTGTGTGTGTGTGTGTGTGTGTGTGTGTGTGTGTGTGTTGGGGGTCGGGGGGGTTGGGAGGAGAGGAGGGAGGGGAAGCTGCAATCTGTATGTAAAATTAATTAATTAATTAATTAATTAAAAAAAAATAGACCTAGCTCCTCTCCCCCAAAGATCCTGCTCCCTATCCAGTGTGTTAAACCTCAGATTCATGATCCCAGAACGTCGCTCTAACTGCTCTGTCCTTTATGTTAAACCCCTCAGCTTCAGGCTTACTATGGAAATGGAGATAAAAATGGCTGCCTTGCAGTTTCCTATGACAGACTGTTAGGGCACATTTCAATAGTTATTGTTTTCAAACTGCCTATGTATCAATGCATTTGAAAGGTCATAAAGTTTCTCTGAATGATTTGACATCATATTGTTTTTCGTTTTCCAAATAAAATCTAAAGGCATACTTTATCTTTAAAAGTTGCCAACAGGGTTGGTAGGATAGCTCAGTAGGTAAAGGCACAGTAGGTAAATGCTGACAACCTAAATTCAGAACCCAGAACCCAGACAGTAGAGGGAGAAAACTGACTCCTCTAATTTGGCTTGACCTCCACATGCGCATGTTGGCACAGGCACCCCTTCCTCCACAAATAAACAAATACAACAATCTACTCAACGTGGAAACATATTGAGTTTGCATTATTTTTTCCCCCAATCAAGTTAGATACAAGTGACGTGTTGCTCAGTGGTGGAATGTATGCTTACATTCCACCACAATGCTTACATTGAACCTGGGTTCAATCCTCAGCAACATACAGACAAACAAAAAGCACAATAATTTTTAAATTATGATATGTATGTCTGCATGTGAATTTGTATACATGAATATGCACAGAGGGTGAGGGCAGGGGAGGCAAAGTGAGTTTTACTTATAATGAAATGAGTTCAAGCAAACCTTTTGAAGAGTTTGACAAATGCATATACATAATGAGATTATTGGTTTGTTTGTTTATCAATGAACTGAGCCAGGAAGGAGATAAAGTACTTGTCACTCAAGCATGAAAAGCTGTGTTCTGATTCCCAGCACACATGTATGTAAAAGCTGGGCACGGCTACTCACATAGGTTGAACAGAAATAGGCAGATCCCCAGAACTTATTGGCTACCCAACCCAGCTTAACCAATGAGCTCCCAGTTCACTGAGAAACCCTGCCTCAAACACTAAGATAGCGACACCTAGCATTGACCTCTAGCCTCCACAGGCAGGTACACACTCACACAAATAAATATATACACACATAAATCAGTAAACTTCACTGAACTGGAGAAGTTTCAGATTCATAGCAAAACAGCACAAAATATAGAATTCTACTATTTCAGAACTACTATTTCTCAATATCCAACATTGTTCATTTTATGTGTATTATTGACAATTATTTTGACCAAAAGTTCATACTGACAAATTGATTCTAAAGTCTAAGCCAAAGTCATGCCTCATGCCTGTAACCTATCACTGAGAGCATAAAATAGGAGGATTGCCAAGAGTTCAAGGACAACCTGGGGCTATATAATGAGTTCCAAAACAGCCTGACCTAGAGTGAAACTGTTTTTAAAAAGTGGTGCCTGGGGGCAGTGGTTAGGAGAGCTCACTAAGCTTCAGGGGACCTAAATTTAGTTTTCAGAACTTACTTTAGGCAACTCATAACTTCCTGTAACTATAACTCCAAAGGATCTGATGCCTCTGGCCTATGCAGGCACTTGCATTTAGAATGCAAACTCACAAAATTAAAAATAATAAAACTGAGTCTTTGAAAACAGCTTATGCAGAGAGGCAAGAGTCGGAGAAGAGCCAGTTTAGTATTGAAAGAGTAAAATGGTGCTGTAAAGCTGATCTCACCGATTCAAGACTAAGGTTAAGGTTCACTCATGCGCTCTGCTTTCTATTGGTCTGGATACAATATATACATCTATTATATAGACTAGTTCACCATCTCTGTGCTTTTCCTCCCTTACCCAGGCATGCCACTGTTCTGCTCACATTATCTCCAGTTTCATCTTCCCCAGAATGTCCTGAAGTTGGACCATAAGTGTCTTTCACACTGGCTTCTCTCACTTAGTTTATACACTCAAATCTCCTCTATGCAGTTTCAGGACTGGATAGTTCATTTCTTCTTAGAACCAATCACATTCTACTATCTAGATGTTCCACAAATTATTTATCGATCAACTAATGGCTATCCTGATTGCTTCCAAGTTTTCTCTATTGTTTTATGGCACATGTATACTTTTTGCAGATTCTCTGTAAAAATGAAACACATGCATGTAGTACTCAGGGTGTCAGTAGAGGGAGGTGGACCCTCCAGAACTGGAGTTACAGTTGTGAATTGCCATGCAGGTGCTGAGAATTGAACCTGGGTCCTCTGGAGGAGAGGCCAGTGCTGTTAACCACTGGTCTATCTTTCCAGCCCCCTTTAACAGGTTTTTTTTTTCTATTCTTTTCTTTTTTAAATCTTATTTTTCTTTAAATTTCCTGAATTTTTAGTATTTTTTATTGATCACTGTTATCCAGAACCAGACTTTATTTATTGTTCATTCGTTTTACATGTACACATATCATATATAGTATGTATGCATATACATATGCGTGTGTGTATGTGTGCTTACATGTATGTGCACACATACATAAAGAAGTCCAAAGCTGATACTGAAATGTCTTCCTTGATCACTTTCCATCTACTTGTTTATTTCTTGATGCAGAGTCTCTCTGAAGCTTGGAATTCCATTTAATTTAGCAATTCAGCTTGTTCCAGGGATCCCTGCCTCAGCCTCCTGAGTGTGGCAGCGCCAGCCCTGTCTAGCTTCTGGGTGGGCTCTGGTCCTCAGGCTTGCACAACAAGTACTTTACACACTGAGCCACTGCCTAGCACTTCATGGCTATTAATGACTTGACTCTAAAAGGATACTTATAATCTGATAATGTTATATTCATGTAACTCAAGTCATAATTCACAAACGTTTAATGAGTACTTATTGTAGAGAACAAAGATCGCCAGATACTTGATGCTAAGGGAAATGGTTTTAAAATGTGATTGTTTTCTGTAATCAGAAAACACATGTGCAGAAGGAGAAACTGGGCAAGGAGTGGAATAAGCTACAGATAACCATGACATGAAGTAGCCTATAGCAGTGCAACAAGGTAAGAAACACACTATCACTGGGACTGGAAAAACGGTTCCTGAAAGGCTTGGCAAAAGGCAGAATGTATGTGGGTAGAAATAAACCTGGAGAGACTTTGACAATGAAATATTTGGAAAACAAGGAGAAAAACAGGTCCTAACAGTCCACCTACATATCTGGAGAGTAGCTGGAAATTAGACAATCAAGTATCTTGAGCTAATTACCCTTTCATAACTTATTCTGCCTTTACCTATTTAAGTAACATTTGGTAAGAAATATATGAATAAATAACACATGACATAACATGAGACTTAGAAACACATAACATGATTAATCACAAACATAATTCATTCTGCCAATAAAGCACATGCAACTATTACTTACAGTCATCTAAGACGGGAGCTTTATCTGTACCTGTTGTAAGGAGTGTGTGCCATGGTGATCAGATGGAATGAGGCAGGAGCTTTACCTGTATCTGTTGTAAGGAATATCTGAAGCATGTGCTCCATGGTGATCAGATGGAATGA
>NC_034592.1:104290318-104297807 GCF_900095145.1 Mus pahari
TGCGCCATGGTGATCAGATGGAATGAGGCAGGAGCTTTACCTGTATCTGTTGTAAGGAGTATCTGAAGCACGTGCGCCATGGTGATCAGATGGAAGAGATAGAGGTGGTTATAGGAAGAACTAAGTGGTGACGGCTGCAGATCCACAGTGTCGTCCCAATACAAGGATGGGAATGCTAAGACAGCGCCAACCTATAAAGGGAAATGGACAACAACAGGGTAACTGAGAAAGGCCACGACAAACCAACTTCCTAACTAACTGTAAAGGGGACCAAATGATGCGGTTTGCAGCTGTTTTGTTTAGTTTTGAAATAACCATCATGCTTTTCCTGGTGATATTCAGTAGAATATCTTAGATTGTAATTATAATGCACCATAACTGGTGAGCAAAGGCCATCACTAAGTATCCCTTTGTAGAGTCTACCTAGTGTAGGTAGGCCTAAGCAGTAGTTCTCTGCTGAGTAGGTCTGAAGATTCTGTATTATAAACACTTGGATGTTCTTAAAAAACACTGACGCACAGGCCTCATTCCAATCCAACAAAATCAGACTCTGAGGCAAGGCCCAATTGTTAGCATTCTTTTTAAGATTCCTCGGAATCCCAGAAGAGAGTAAGGGTGGACAGCTACTGAGTACAAAGGTTACGAGGTACAAATGGGGTAGTGGTGGTGGGACTGGCTAACTTGATAGCCACAAACCCCATGGTTTTCAACCTTACCACTGTTCTTCTCTGTTCTTCACTAATCTTATTCTTTAAAAGAATCTTAAAAGAATAAGATTATTGCATGGATAGAAAAGTTGCATAAAACCCCCAAGAGCTGCCACCTCTCCATGGGTGGTAAGGAAGCTGCCATGTACTTATGGCCTGGTCTCTATCAGTAGATAATTTATATTTAATTTATAGCTTACATGGTAATTCACTGCATATGATATAAACAAGTTTAAAAAAAGGGAGTGGGGAGGACCCATAACCGAATTAGAGAAAGTTTATTTTTATATATATTATCAAATATAAACTAACTACAAGACCAATTATAAATTTAAAAAAAACTTGCTTTCATTTTAAAATTAATTTTGACGTTTCAGTGAAATCTGTATTTGTAAAAGAATGGATAACACATCAAATGTAATACCTTGAACATCAAAACTTTATTATTTTGAACAGACAACATGAATTTAAGTAAGAAAAACATGAAATTATAAGTTTGGTGACTTCAAAATCATTTTACTGAATACTTACCAGAACATGAAATAGATCCACGGATAGAAGGCATGGTGTATTTTCTGATTGTAGGTTAGGAAGAATAACTAAAACAAAATTAATATAATTCAGTCAGTGAAGCAGCGATGTGCAGTGGGGGGTGGAGGACAGAGACGAGTGCATCACACATTTAAGATATGGTTGTCCCTTTCTGCGTGTGAGCGCTCCATAGCCTCAGTAACAGTGTCAGGCCTTGGAGCCTCTCCTTGAGCTGGATCCCACTGTGGACCTGTAGCTGGACCTTCTTTTCCTCAGCCTCCTCTCCATTTCCATCCCTGTAATTCTTTCAGATAGGAGCAATTATGGGTCAGAGGCAACCCCATCCTTCACTTGATGTCCTGTCTTCCTGCTGGAGGTGGGCTCTATAAGTTCCTTCTCCCTACTGTCAGGCATTTCATCTAAGGTCCTTTGAGTCCCACGGTCTCTCACTGCCCAGGTCTCTGGTGCATTCTGGAGGGTCCCCCCACCCCCAACATCCTATTTCCTGAGGTCACATGTTTCCATCCTTTCTGATAGCCCTTAGGGCTTCGGTCCTTTTTCCTCACCCAATACCAGATCAGGTTCCTGTCCCCCACCCCCTACCCCACAGTACACTTTCCCTCCCAGATCCCTCCCTCCCTCCCCACTTCAAGATCTCTCAAACATTGGACCACCAAACAGGCAGCATACACCAGCTGATATGAGGCCCTCCACACACATACAGTAGAGGACTGTTGGGTCTCTGTTCATTCAGAGATGATGCACCTAGCCCTCAAGAGATTGGAGGCCCCAGGGAGTTTAGAGGCCAAGAGGAGTCGGGGGGGGGGGACATCCACGTGGAGACAGAGGGGTGGGCAGGAGGTAGGAGATGTGGAAATCAGAGGGTGGATCAGGGAGGGGGAATAAAATATGGAGTATAAAAAAAATTAATTAATTAAAAATAATTTAAAAAGAAAAAAGAAAAAGAAGTAAACCAGGGGAAAAAAAAGAAATGGTTGCCATAGTAACAAGGAAATGTAACAGAATACAAGACCACTAGAAAGTCTTATATATAGCTTAAGAGTTGGAAGATAAGATTTAGAAGAAAAACCTGAAATAGATTGTTCAAGAAATATTTGCTAAAAACAAGGGTATGTGCTTATCACTTGTAAGGCTCAGATCCACTTCCTAGCAGCCCCCACCTTCCACTTCTGAAGTGCTGAATGACTGACTCGCTTTGTGTACAGACTGAAGCCAGTGCTGAATGTGCTAAGCCAGAGCTGTGCCTGATCTAGCTCCTGCCGCAGAAAAACGGCTTTTATAGAAACATTTCCTCTATCACTTTCCACCAACATTTCTGTCTTTCTTTCCTCCTTCCTTCCTTCCTTCCTTCCTTCCTTCCTTCCTTCCTTCCTTCCTTCCTTCCTTCGTTCTCTCTCTCTGTCTCTCTTTTTTTTTTTTTTTTTTGAGATAGGGTTTCTCTATATAGCCTTGGGTGTCCTGGAACTCACTCTGTAGAACTCAGAAATCTGCCTGCCTCTGCCTCCCAAGTGCTGGGATTAAAGACATGCGCCACCACTGCCCAGCTCTTTAAAAAAAAAAAAGATTTATTGATTGATTGATTGATTTAATGTATGTGAATACACTGTAGCTGTGCCGATGGTGTGAGCCTTCATGTGGTTGTTGGGAATTGAATTATTTTAGGACCTCTGCTTGCTCCGGTCAACCTTGCATGCTCAGTCCCTGCTTGCTCCGGCCCAAAGATTCATTTATTATTATACTAAGTACACTGTAGCTGTCTTCAGACACATTAGAAGAGTGCATCAGATCTCATTATGGGTGGTTGTGAGCCACCATGTGGTTTCTGGGATTTGAACTCAGGACCTTTGGAAGAGCAGTCAGTGCTCTCACCTGCTAAGCCATCTCACCAGTCCTCCACCAATATTTCTAAATGTTTTGTAATATATAGTATGTGAGCAGATTTAGGATGGTGAACAGGGAGACCTTGCAGTAGAAAGGAAAACACAGAAAACCTTCCTGAATACTGCTCAGTGGTTAAGAGCACTGGCTGGTTTTCCAGAGAACTGGGGTTCAATGCTTACAAATGTCTGTAATTTTAGTTCTAAGGGATCTGACACCCACATACAGACATATATGTAGGCAAACTATCAATGCACATTAATATAAACAAACAAATAAATAAATTAAAGAAAAGGAAACAAAATCCATTTAAGAAAAAAAGAAAACCTTCCTATACAAAACTATATTATATGGATTATATTGGGAGAAAGTATAGACAGACTGAATATGATATACATTTATGAAAATATCTCTTACTCTCAAAGAAACTGAAACTTTAACTAGACCTAACAACCAAGTTAATAATATACTTTGGGTTCACTTAGGACTTGGCTTAATATCATGCTTGTTTATTTAGTTTTTCAACAACCAACCTTACTCGCGTTGGATTTCCTCTTTTACAACCAAAGCTAATGCATTATGTAACTTCCATGCCCCTGACCCAGACAGCAATACAATTGTGTAAATATATGTGTGTTATGGTAATCATTTGAAACAGCAAACAAGTTGAAAGTGACCTTATGCAACAATATCCACCATAAATGTTGGAAATGGCATGTTGATATTGCTTGATAACAGAATGTTTGCAGTACCATGTGCTCTGGGGGCACTTGGAAGTAAACATCTCTTGTAAAACTCAGTATTACAAGATTAAAGTACCCCTTATTCATTCTCCATACCAAGTTTGCTGTGCTCTTTATTAGGAAAAAGACAGAGTAAAAGAGACAGACATTAGGTAGGCACAGATAGACAAGTCAGAAAGCATAAGCTACTGGCAAACAGGAAACACAGGGAGAGAAGTGGAGAATTCTACTTGGGCTCAATTTTGGTTAAATTAATCCCAGGGGAAGTGCTGAATTTCCTTTCTTTGTGTGACAGTGGCACATTTTGGTGCCTCTGAGGATACCATTAAGTGTGTTTAATTGACAAATACTACAAAATATTATCTCTTAAATTTGATCAGTCTTTAATGAAAACTAGGGAGGAAAACATCTGGCAAGGAACTGAGATCAAGAAGTTAAGGCAACAGGATTTTCATCTCTGTTTGTTGAGCTGGCCTTGCTATGCAGTCCAGGCTGGTCTGGGAACTAAAACTGTTCCCATTCAACCTCATAAGTGCTAGAACTACAGGTATGAGCCATCATGCCTGGCTAGAAATAGTTGTGTATATATAAAAGCAAGAAAACAAATTGTGTGGTTTTACTTTTATCTATGTGTATAGGTGTGTGCAGAGGTGCTAGGGAGGCCAGAGTCCAAGCTTGGGTGTCCTAAGGTGCTGTCCACCTTGTTTTTCTGAAATAGGATGCCTCATCTGGTCCTATGGCTCACCAATTAGGCTAGGCTTGCAGGCCAACCAGCACCTTGAATCTACCTGTCTCTGTCTTATTGGTGCTGGTATGAAATTTCCATACCACCATGCCTGGTTTTTATGTAGGTGTTGGAGAACAAAATCAGGTCCTCATATTTGCTTGGTAAGTATTCTACTAACTGAGACACTACAGCTATTGTTTTAAAATTTTTAAATTTATTTCATTGTGTATGTATGCGCATGCATGTGAATGCACATGCTTGTAGGTATATTCACCTGTGTGCAAAGGCAGAGGCCAGAAAAAGGATGTATTATCTCTTCTTCTATCAATCTCTGCCTATTCCTTTGAGACAGTTTCCATCTCAAACCGAGGGCTAACATTTTCTTGGCTCACCTGACCAGCAAACCCCAGTGATTGTCTTGTCTTCACTCCTATCCTATCCTCACCCCCAAAGCTGGAGATACAGGTATTTGTGGCATGCTTGGCTTGTTACTTGGGTACTGGTATGTAAGCTCCACTCTTCATGATAGCAGAGCAGCCTTAACCGTTGGGCCATCTCTCCAGCTTCAACAAAAACTCAGGGAGAGAAGTTTCCCAGACTAATTTCTTAACCTCAATTCCAATATTCTAAGTAAGTAGCATAAATATTATGATTTTTGAATACAAGACTGAAATAGGTTCTCATACTGGCTATTTGTTACAGGGAAGCAGTTTAACTTCTCTAAGTCTACAGTATTTACAGATTGCTGAGGAGTTTATTAACATAGACTTTTGAAGGATTTATACTAGGTGTGGCATATAATAACCATGAAGTGTTCTTTTTATGCTCCATCTTAAACTAAAATGATCACAGGGTTTTGCCACTAACAGGCTGAGCGTCTGTGGTGGTTTGAATGTACTTAGCCCATGGGAA
This sequence comes from Mus pahari, assembly GCF_900095145.1. Lineage (NCBI taxonomy): Eukaryota > Metazoa > Chordata > Mammalia > Rodentia > Muridae > Mus > Mus pahari. The sequence goes on from NC_034592.1 coordinate 104,295,838, forward strand.
GTGGCACTGTTAGAGGGTGTGGCCTTTTTGGAGGAAATAAGCCTCTATTGGGGGGGGGGGGAGAGTTGAGGTTCTGTGCTCAAGGTGCAGAAGAGAGACTCCTCCTGTCTGCCTGCAGAGGTCAGTTTCCTTCTGGCTGCTTTTAGATCAAGATGTACAACTCTCAGCTCCTTCTCCAGCACCATGTCTGCCTGCATGCTGCTGTGCTTCCTGCCACGATGATAACTGACTGAACCTCTGAAACTGTAAGCCAGTCCCAGTTAAATGTTTGCCTTATAAGAATTGCCTTGATCATGGTTTCTCTTCACAGCAATGAAATCCTGACTAAGCCAGTGTCCTTGACAAGTCATTTGCAATTTCTAGGTCTCATTTCTTTGTGTTTAAATTTTTCACTGGGCAGTGGTGGTGCATGTCTTTAATCCCAGGACTCAGAAGGCAGAGGCAGGGGGACCTCTGTGACTTTGAGGCCAGCCTGGTCTTTGAGGAGAGCCAGGACAGAAAAACCCTGTCTCAAAAAATTTTTTAAAAAAATTTTTTTTCAGCAACACTTAAAACAAAAAGATTGATTGATTGATTGATTTTATGTATATGAGTACACCATTGGTTTCTTCAGACACACCAGACCCCATTACAGATGATTGTGAGCTACCATGTGGTTGCTGGGAATTGAACTAAGGACCTCTGGAAGAGCAGTCAGTGCTGTTAACCACTGAGCCATCTCTCCAGCCCTCAGCAACACTTCTGATAATGCAGTCAGTAGCATTATCTATATACCTATCTTATTTTCTTTCCAGGATTACAAACTGCTTTATGGTCAGGACATTTAAATAATTTCCTAATCCCTGTCCTGAGATTTATTCCTTTCAGTGACTGGAATACTTTCTCTCATCATCAAATTTTTCTTACAGGCAGTTCTAAAACTTTACACCAAAGTTACTATAAATATTTACTTTAAAATTTCTTTAAGAGTGGAGTGTGGTTAGCACAAGCCTGTAATCTTACTCCTTGGCAACCCGTGACAGGAAGATAACAGGAAGTTTGAGTTCCAGGCCAACCAGAGCTACAAAGTGAGATCCTGTCTCAAAAATAAAATTAAAGTCCATCAGAGCGACAAGGTAACTTTAGCATGCTTATTCTTCATTTTATCGATTGCTCATTGCCCTCTTTCCCCTTCTGAAGTGTTGGTGATCAAACCTATTCTTATGTATGCTGGCACAGTGAGTTACATAGCCAGTTCTTGCACCTTACTAGTATACAATCATGGGTATTATGCCTTATTCCTCGCTGTAAGTGAGGATAATTTTCTCAAAGACAGTTTTCATTCATTCATTCATTTATGTGTATGTACACATCTGTGTGTCACAAATAATTTCTGTGATTGTGTAACATTTGGAATTCTGGGAACTTTTCAGAGGGTTTATAAATGCTAGGGGCCCAGTAGCTGGAGTCAGAGGTCAATGGTTGTTGATCATTCAGGGGGGATTGGTTGTAATTTGTTAGTAGTCACTCTCAAAGAAGAAACAAAGGAAAGGAATTAGATTCAAGAATATCTTTCTCTCACCCACCCCCATCCTTTTTTCTCTCCTATCTAGTGATGGGGGTGAAGCAGGGGGATAGAGGATGGGAGGAAAAAAGAAACCATAAAGTAGCAAAAACTGCTACAATCAATAATCCAGCCAACTAGAACATTAATGAAAAAAATCATTTTAAAAATATGACTTTCTTAAAAAATTTCATTAACAGTCCCTCTCAAAACAACCTTAATTAGAAAAAGTCTCCATTAGCCAATTAAAAGTCACAAGTAAACTGACTAGTTTATAAAACCAAAGTCTAATTATCTAAGGTTTCCAAGACACTAAAAAAACTGAGCCAGGGGCTAGTGAGATGGCTCAGTGGGTAAGAGCACCCGACTGCTCTTCCGAAGGTCCGGAGTTCAAATCCCAGCAACCACATGGTGGCTCACAACCATC
>NC_034592.1:104297877-104318978 GCF_900095145.1 Mus pahari
AGGATGGAACTAATGTGACTGTGGAAGCTATAAACAAACTGATTTATCAACTCTTATATCAAATAAAGAAGACTCAAAACCACAGACAGAAGAGACAAACAAGGCTACTGCATATTAACAAAGGGAACATATTATGAAATTATCAAGAAGATGTCACAAGTATAAATTGAAGTTTGTTTGTTTGTTTGTTTATTTTGGTGCATCAAGACAGGGAATCTCTGTTTAACAACTCTGGCTGACTTAGAAATTGCTTTGTAGACCAAGTTGGCCTCAAACTCACCGAGATCTACCTGCCTCTGATCTGTGCTGCCAAAAGTATATTAAAAAATAAAAATATATATTTGTATATATTTATGCATGCTTTTGGAGACAGAGTCTCTCTGTGTAGCACTGACTGTCTTGGTACTCACTTTGCAAACCAGGCTGGCCTTGAACTCACCAAGATCTGCCTGTCTCTGCCTCCCAGGTGCTGGGATTAAAGGTTTGTGCTATTACAGACTCAGACAGAAGTATACATTTTAAAACAACATTGCAATCCTTAAAGGGTAGCTGTGCACCAGCTTCTTGGGCAAGTCTGCTGTAGGCAGTTAGTCTTCATCAGCGAGGGCTTACAGTCAGTACAGTGTGTCATCTCCTAGATGAAATACACTGCCATAAGAGCAGAAGAAAATACAGGTGAGTATTTATGCAATAATTAAAAGATGTCCCTACCTGACAGGAGCCGAACCAGATGTTTCTGTATCAGGACCTGAGGACAGGTAGTCCTCTGTGCAACTGCAAACTGCATCAACGCTTTCAGACCATTGTGCTAGATTAAGAAAAAGGTAAGATAGAATGATAGAAGGTGGCAGGTCAGGATGATGAGTAGCCAATCCTAGCCTACTATATACTAAGGCATTGTATACTTTATCGAATACTCACAATATTTTATTTTTTGAGACAGGGTCTTTCTATGTATTCCTGGCTGCCCTGGAACTGAGGAATCTTTGTGTCCGTCTCCCAAATGCTGACATTAAAGGCCAGCGCCACCACACCCAGATACAAGTCTTTTAGTACATAAAAAATGCTTTATAATTTCACTATATTTTTGAATTTTCCATTAAAAAGAAATGTTATCTATGATCATTTCAGTTCTCAGCTTTGTTCTGTTTCCCAGATTCAATCTTTTAAAAAAGATTAGTTTATATATGGTAAGTATACTGTCGCTCTCTTCAGACACATCAGAAGAGGACATCAGATCCCATTACAGATGGTTGTGAGCCACCATGTGGTTGCTGGGAATTGAACTCAGGACCTCTAGAAGAGCAGTCTGAGCCTCCAGACTTGCCCTTTTAAACATGGGACTGTTGAATCCTGCACAAACTGTTATTTCTAGAAATTCTAAAGCGATAGTAAGAAGCCACGGGACAACTGAAATACACCTTCTTCTTCCCAGGAGCAGTGTGTGAACTACAGGGACACACACTGGACTGTGAGTTTCTTGTAGCCCCTGTCAGGAGATGAGGGACGAGGGGATGCCTGGTAAGGCAGTGAGCTGGGAGCTCCTGCAGGTGCCCAAACATAGCTAACTAGGTACATTTCATGATTCTTTGGGGATATGGGCAAGAAAGACTAAGGAGATAGGCAATAATAATTATTACTGGGGCTGGAGAGATGGCTTAGTGGTTAAGAGCATGGGCTGCTCTTCCAAAGGTCCTGAGTTCAATACCCAGCAACCACATGGTAGCTCACAAACATCTACAATGTGATCTGATGCCCTCTTCTGGTGTGTCTAAAGACAACTACAGTGTACTTATATACATAAAAGAAATAAATCTTTAAAAAATAATTATTACTATAATAATAATAATATTTTTATTAGTGATGAGAATTTAATCAAGGGCTTCATACAAGCTAGACAAGTGTATGTGCACACATGAATGGAAGTCAGAGATAACTTGCACAGGTAGATTCTCTCCTTGCATATGTGTCCTAGAGATTGAACTCAGACCATCAAGCTCGGTGGCAAGTTACCCACTGAGCAGTTTACAGACCACTGGGCTGCCTTTTTTTGACGCGTTACTCCACTTTACTCTACACGCTCATTTGGAGCACGTACATTAAGGCCTCCATGAACCATGAACGTACAGCTCAGGCTGACACACACAGCCTCCGCTGCTTTGCACAGCCTTGTTTTTTGTTTTGTTTTGTTTTGTTTTAATGTATGTATGTGTGTGTGCACTTGTATGCACATGTGCTGGTTATTTTGGTCAATTTGACACAAGCTAGGGTCACTTGGGAAGAGGAAACCTAAGTTGAGAAAATGTCCCCATTAGATTGACCTGTGGTGGCTCTCCCCTGGGCAGGTGGTCCTGAGGCATGTAAGAAAGCACAGTGACAAGCCATGGGGAGCATGCCAGTAAGCAATGCTCCTCCAGCCTGTGATGTCCCAGCTTCCAGAGTTCTACGTTGAGCTTCTGCCCTGACTTCCTTCCTGATGGAGTGCAGCTCTAGGCTGACATAAACTGCTTTTGGTCACGGTGTTTTATCATAGCAATATAAATCTAACTAACACAGTGCATGTATGTTGGAACACATGCAGAGGTCAGTGATAACGTCAATTTGTCCTTCTACCATGTATACTTTGGAGATCAAACTCAGTTCATCAGGTGTCATGACATGTGTCTTTACCCACTGAGCCATCGACCCTGCCCTGAGTGTCTAGTCTTTAACTCAGCATGACTACCTGTCTAGAACAGAATCCATTAATATTCAATGTTATATGATGGTTAAACATCAGTGAGGGGAAGATACAGTCTGTATCTGGTTTTAGGCTCGGCAATACAGGGGAGGCCAGGAAAGCAGTCAAGTCACAAGAAATTTGTATGAATTACACATAACTATTGAAATGGAGAAAATTCTGTAAAGCATATCGCATTAACCATCATGTTTACTCAAACTGTGTGCAGTATGCTCCCACACCAAGCTCTGCTGCTCTTTACAGAAGAGGGAACACAGATGTTTCAGTGACAAATAAGCTAAGGAATCCCCTTTCTAAAATAGTACCCCAGAAACTACTGAAATCTACTGGCATACCTGTCTATTTTGAAGTGCTCCAAATAGAGGTTTTCCTTCATCTCCCAACAGGTTTTCTTAAAAAAGAAAAACATAATAAATCCAAAAGTATTATACAATTTACTGTTTCAGCTGTGGTTTGGTTTGGTTTGGTTCTTCATTGTGGAGCCTACACTAGCCTTAGTCTGAGTAAATGCACACTAGTGCATTGACCTACACACATGCTGCGAGTCTAACCCGTTTGTGAGTGGCTCCTAAAATCTACCCTGAGACTGAAGCAAGAAACCTTCAGAGAAGAAAGTGTACACATGTTACTCAATCCAAATTATGACATAGCGTACTATTCCAGAAAGGGGTTTAGTGATGAAAATGTAGATTTCATAAAAACTGTGACCCAAAAAATGTATTGAAGGGAAATCTAAACTTGCTTGGATAAAGATGATGTGAAAGAGACACACTACTGTCTATGTAATGACACTCCCACTTACAAACTTCAGTGCTTCTTGCCTACTTTGCCAATCCCTGGGAAACTTCCAATATAGCAAAGCATCTGACAGGTTACCACTCAGACCTAGTTCTGCCAATCTTTCTCTCCTGGCCACCTCATACTTCCTCTTCCAGGGAATTCTGTTTGTTTGTTTGTTTGTTTGTGACTTTGGCTCTATTTTCTTTTTTCTCTCAAAGTATAAAATAACTTTCCTGTAAAGTCCTGAGCTGACTCTTCATTTGCATTTGTTCTTGATCTAGTATTGTAAGAGTGCCACTGTTTGACTACAGTGCTTAAGGCTGGCCTTCAAAATACTAGCCAATAGCACAGGGCTACTACAGGAGATGAAAAAGATATAAATATAAAAACTTCTCAGGCCACACCAATACACTGAAGCAGTAGCAGTCCTCAAACGCAGCAAACTCTTCCGAGTCATCCACGTGGGGCAACGTGTTCTGCTCAGTCAACGTGAATTCTGTCTCACTGAATCCTCCCAAGCATCTTTGACTTCATTTCGTGAAGAGGCTTTACCGATCGCCTGGATGGTGAATGCACACGTGCTCCAGGTCGTCACGGGCACTCGTGGGTCTAGTTCATCAGGGGGCACTTTCAGGCCGATTCTGTAAATTGTTGTGGCGAAGAGAATGACCATTTCCTTGATACTATTTGAATATTTCACCCTAAAAATAAGCAAGAAGACATTTGTACAGTGTGTTTGAAAAAAGGACTGCTTTCTGAGAAGCCTCATTAGGTCAGAAAGCAACAGAAACAATGAATTCCTTTTGGCATTAAGTGCATTAGTTACTTTTGTCACTGCTGTGACCAAATATTGACAAAAAACAACTTAAGGAAGGAGGGGCTTAGGTTCACGATGTCAAGAGATACAGTTCATCATGGGGAAGCCCTGCGAGAGGAGGCCATCACAGCTGGGATAGCAGGGGTGTGAAGCTGACTGGTCACATGTGTAGGTGGGATCCTGACACGTGTGTGTGTGTGTGGGGGGCTCCTTTTTCCCTTGCTCTTCAGTCCAGTCACCCAGCCACGGAATGCTAATAGCCACATGGTCCATGTATTCCATGTGGACTCGCTCCCTCAATTAATCCTACCAAGAAAAACCCTCACTTCTTGAAAAACCACCAAAAAAAAAGAAGAAGAAGAAGAAGAAGAAGAAGAAGAAGAAGAAGAAGAAGAAGAAAGAAAGAAAGAAAGAAAGAAAGAAAGAAAGAAAGAAAGAAAGAAAGAAAGAAAGAAAGAAAGAAAGAAAGAAAGAGACCCTCACTGGGGTGGGAAAGATGGCTCAGAGGTTAAGAGCACTGGACGTTCTACCAGAGGATCAGTTTGAATCCCATCACTCATATGGAGGCTAACAACCCTCCATAATTCCAGTTCCAGGGGACCTAATGCCCTCTCTTCAATCCTCTATAGGCACTAGGCATATAAGTGATACACAGTCAGAAATGAAGACAAAGATAAATCTTTTTTTAAAAAGCCCACACACAGACAGACAGATTCAAGTATGTCTCATTAAGGTAATATTCTTAATCTAATCTAGTTGACTATTAAATTAAACATCAAAATAACTGAAGTATCAAACTAGGGTTAGAACCTCTATAGATTTATTCATCAAAAAAAAAAAAATAGGGGAAACCAAACTGTACCCTAAAGGTAGAAAACTCTTACAAAATGGCACTGGTCCATATAACTGTACAGCTAAAGACGCGATAATGAACACAGCTGGAAGAGTCCAGGCCCAAACTAAGGGAAGATTGAAAAGAAAAATAAAGTTCGAAGGAAGAAGATCTCATCTACATGTTTTGGTACTCTGAAAAGATAGAAAAGTATTTCTGCATTTAAGTGTGTGTGTGTGTGTGTATGCGTGTGTATGCGTGTGTATGCGTGTGTATGCGTGTGTTCAAAGTATCTTTTATAACTTTGAGATAGATTAGGGCACTTTCAATTGTACATGAAATACAAACTGAGGGTAAAGTGACATAAATTTCAGAAAGTCACAGGCAAACAAAATGTGACATTTAAGTGAACTCTTTACATGCTGATCCTCTTGTAACTTTGGCTGTTGTTTCTTTTGTCAAAACTGATTATGGAGAGGCAGGGTGTAGGGCGCAGCCTCTTCCCCAGTCACCTCAGGTGGCTCAGAGGAGAAACATGTCTGCTGTGAACCCTAACGTCTGGGTTTGTTCCCCGGCACATTTCCTCCAGCTTCTATGAGAGTGCCATGGAACGTGACCCCTGCCTTCCAAAACACAGACACAGACACAGACACAGACACAGACACAGACACAGACACAGACACAGACACACACACACACACACACACACACACACACACACCAGTAACATTTTTTAAAAACAAATCTCAAACCATCTAATTTTACTAAGTAAAACTTGAGGAAGAAAAGGATAGCTCCAATTTTTATTTTTACAAACTTTTTTTTTTTTTTTGAGTCAGGGTCTCACTATGTAGCCCTGCCTGGCCTGGGACTCACTACCCAGATCAAGCTGACCTCAAACTCAGAGATCCACCCGCCTCTGCCTCTCACGTGTGTGCACGACACTCCACAAACTCAAATTCTTTTAACTCTTTAGATACTTACGAAGACTGAACTCCAAGACTCAGGATGGAATGAAACTCAAAAGTAGAATCCCCCATTCCTTGATTAAACAGGACAGGAACTGCTAGAGCCTCTCCTTATAAATTACATGAAAAAAGAGATAAAAACAATGACTAAGTTTAGTCTAACAAATAACTATCTAGCTGTTTAAACCATACAAAATCATAATAGAAACGTTAGTAAGTAGTAAATAACCTGCCCTAATTTCTCTGCTTAGATAACATTGAAATGATGTTCTTTTTGCATATCAATTTCACAGACATGCGTTTTTCTTTAAAGACATCATACAGTGCTGCTGAGATGGCTCATGTGCAGTCCAGAAGACAACTTATAGGACTTGGATCTCTCCTGCCACCAGGCAAGGTCCTTAAGCTAATTTTTAGAGCAGGATGTGGTGGCACCTGTGTTTAGTCCCAGCCGGGGGAAGATAAGGCAGGAGAACTGCTTAAGCCCAGGAGTTGGAGTGCGACCTGGCCAGGACTGCATGAGGCAGGAGAACTGCTTAAGCCCAGGAGCTGGAGTGCGACCTGGCCAGGACTGCAAGAACCTTTCTTAAACAGACAAAGCCAAACAATACAAACTGGACTTTGCCTTCATTTATTGATTTATAACCTAATAAAGACACTTCTTCAACAATATCCTATGCGCCTGGTAGAGTGTATGTGTGTGCATGTACATGTGTGTATGCAGGCTCAGGAACCCATGTATGTGTATGAGGAGCCAGAGAAGAACATAAAGCACCTGCCTCTACCACTTTCTACCTTATTTTTACAGTCAGGACCTCTCGTTGAACCTGGGATCACGGATTTGGCCATCAGACTCTTAGGATCTATCCATCCCTCCCCCAGCCCCCGGCATTTATGTAAGTGCTGGGGACCCTGACTCAGATCCTCATGCATGCACAGCAGGACTTCACCCACTGACTCATGTCCCTCGCTCCTCGTCACCAAGTATTTTAAGTGATCTTTAATTTCATTTTTCTAAGCCCATCTCCATGGCAACATTTGTCACCCAGCTGTAAAAAATATATATATACATAGGGATACAGCTTTAATACATTTTTATTAATATTAAGACAGAACAATATATGCTATTCTGTTCTCCATTATGAAAGATGATTGAACTGAGTAAACCAATAGCCAAAAAGTCTTGGACTCAAAATCTCTATTTCCTGATATTTAACAAATCTGTACTTTCAAATCATGTTTTAGCATAATAATTACTTGTAAAAAATAATTAAAGATTTATGGGGCTGTAGAGATGGCTCAGTGGTTTATGATGCTGGCTGCTCTCCCAGAGGACCTAACTCACAACTTTTTAAATTTTAGTTCCAGAGATCCAATGTCCTCCTTGAGCCTCTGAGGGCACTAAATTCATAAAGTATTCGACAGACAAAAACACTCAGAAACATACAATTAAATTTTTAAAAATGTAAACATTCAGAAACAATTTTCAAATGTCTGGTATAGATAGATTCCCACAAACCTTTAGCATGCTTCATATTATAACCCGATATTCTGGCGAGGACAGTCTGGATCCACCGGGCCAAGGTCAAAAGTTGAGCAAGAGCCTCCGCATTCTCACTACAAAAAAGTGATATTCAGAAATGGTCAATTCAGTTGGTACAAAGACATCTACAGGGGTAAACTTGTTGGGTCTTTCCTTGGATATATTAAATATTAATGGATATATTAAAAACATCAGCTGTGGGCTGGTGAGATGGCTCAGTGGGTAAGGGCACTGACTGCTCTTCCAAAGGTCCTGAGTTCAAATCCCAGCAACCATATGGTGGCTCATAACACCCGTAATAAGATCTGATGCCCTCTTCCAGTGTGCCTGAAGACAGCTGCAGTGCACTTATTTATAATAATAAATAAATCTTATTAAAAGACAAAAACCAAAAACAAATAAACAAGCAAAAACATCAGCTGTGCAGTTTGGTTTTTTTAAGCCTAGCACTCGAGTGGCAGAGTTCACGACCAGACTGGTCTACACAGAGAAACCCTGTCTTAAAAAAAAAAAAATCACCAAATTCTGCTGAGCGTGGGGGCACAACCTTTAATCCCAGCATTTAGAAGGCAGAGGCAGGCAGATTTCTATGGGTTTGAGGCCAGCCTGGTCTACATAATGAGTACCAGGCCAGCCAGAGATATGTAGTAAGACCTTGTCTCAAAAAAATTAAATTAAAACATCATTTCTTCATTTTAATAATATTCTAGGTCATGAAAATATGACTAAAAATGTAGTTGGTACAGTGACTAAGACATAACCGTCCATCCATGACTGAGAAGTGGTCAAATACCAGTACATGGAAACTCCACCATGGCTGCTCATCAACTGCTGGGTGATGTCACTGACATCGATCTCTCCTTCCTACCTCTATCCACTATCCTCTTGGAAGTCCTGCCATAGCTCCTGTGAACTACAATGGCCTTTAATCACTCATTCCCCTTCCTCATCTTAATTACTTAGGGTTTTGAATCAGTCTCTCTCTGTAGGACTGGCTGTTCTGGGTCTCATTCACCCTGTACACCTGGCTGGACTTGACCTCTGCCTCATAAATGTTGGGATTAAAGGTGTCAGGGTTCCTTCTGCTTCTTTTCTATGGATTTACCATATAGCAACCAGAAGGATCTTCTAAAACTATAAATCAGATTTCGTTATCCCTCTGTTCAAAACAGACCAGTGGTTTTCTACTGTACATAGATGAAACAGTTCCTACCTTTCCCCTTAGCTCTCTGCTATCCCCATCCAGGCACACTGCGTTCTTGCTAAGCCTAGAACATGACAGCCACGCTTGTACCTTGGGGCCTTTGCTGTTAATGTTACCTGTTCTAAGCCTATCTTCCTTTGGAGAAAAGCAACTGTTCCACCCTTACTCAGATCTCTACTCAAATGCCATTCTCTCAGAAACAAGCTGTCTGAAATCTGTCTACAGTGTCAAGCACTGACTAGCCTCTAGTATTTCCTTGGTATTTCTCATAGCTCAGCAGCTCATACTGTGACTGTCTCTCCTTCATGAAATGTGCACTCCATAAAATAAGAATTCATTAAAAGGGCAGTCTTACTTTAAAAAACAAAACAAAACAAAAAAACCAAACATTTATTGCAGCCAGGCAGTGGCTCACGCCTTTAATCCCAGCACTTGAGAGGCAGAAGCAGGAGGATCTCTATGAGTGCGAGGCCAGCCTGGTCTACAGACTGAGTTCCAAGACAGCCAGTGCTACACAGAAAAAAAAAAAAAGTGTCTTGAAAAACAAAACAAAACAAACAAACAAACAAAGATTGATTGATTGATTTATAGGGTACTTCGTTTCCATGTACTTCTGTACACCAGGAGAGAATCCTCTGGAACTATAATCATAGCTGGGTGTGAGCTGCCACCTAGATGCTGGGAACTGAACCCAGGACCCAGCCAGTGTTCTTAATCACTGAGCTACCTAACCCAGAAGGACAGTCTTAAAGTAAAATATAAAATGAACTGTGCTGAATTTGAATATCTAGCATAAATTTGACTAAGAAATATTCTTGATTCTCAAAAGTGAAAGTATATTATGACTTAGGAAAAAAAAACTACCATGTTTTAGAAAAAAAAAAACCCTGCATGTGTATGAAGTACATGCATGTGTAACTGCAGGTGTGTGTATGCCATGGTACACATGCAGACATCAGAAGACAAACCTTCAGTAGTGGTTCTTCCCTACTAACTTGTTCAGATGATCTCGTGGCTGTTTGCTGGTACACACATGGGGCAGTTGGCCCCAAAACGTCCATACTTTCTCCTACTTTAGCCTCCCATCTCCACATAGGAGGACAGGGATGACAGCTTTTACATGAGTCCTAGAAATCTGAGCTCAGGTCCTTCTACTTACACAGTAAGCATTTTAACCGGCAGAAGTACCTCTCTGGACCAGTTTTACAGTTTTGATAATTTTTTAAAAGATATTTCTTAAAAAAAAAAATTTCTTTTTTATTTTATGTACATTGGTGTTTTGACTGCATGTATGTCTCTGTGAGGGTGTCAGATCCCCTGGAACTGGAGATACAGACAGTTGTGAGCTGCCATGTGGATGCTGGGAATGGAACCAGGTCATCTACAAGAGCAGCCAGTGCTCTTATCCCCCAGTTTTGATAAATTTATTGTGTAATGTTTTACATCAAAATGTGAGTTTGGGGACTGGAGCATTGGCTCTGCAGTTAAGAGCACACAACTCTCGAGAAGGACCTGAGTACAGCACGGGCTCCAGGAATACGACACCCTCTTCTGGGCGTTGAAGGCAGCAGCACTCACATATGCACACTTCCCCAACACATACATAATCGAAAATAAAAATAAATCATATCAATATAAAACTTAGTTGAGAAAGTAAGTTGCTACTTATTTAGAAAGCAATTAGATTTTTAAGTATCTTTATTTTGGGGAATCACTTTGCAAAAAAAAAACCAAAAACCTTATGTGAGCTATCAAGAAATTGGAAGAAGCTGGACATGGTAGTATGTGCCTGAAACCTCAGTCATCAGGAAGAGAATCACAAGCTAAAGGTTGCCTAGACTGCACAGCAAAACCTTGACTCAAACAACCAAAACCAACCAAATAAACCAACACTTCTCCCCACCCTCAGAAGTTAGAAGTGGGGGTCTGGGTTCAAATCCTGAATCTCTCTTGAACCAAGCAAAAACCACTCACAGTGGTTACCCAATTCTCTATGCTGAAATGGAAATAATAGCACAAACTTTAGTAGACAAGTGTGGCAAGTGCATGGTAGACTGTCTAAGCTTATCGAAGATTCAGTAAATGAAGGGCCAATCTTCTTAACACATCCTTGTTTGTATATGGTGGCATTGCATGTCCAAATACGATAAGTAAGAGAAGTTCCAGTGACATGGGCTAGTGAGATAAGTGACTGCTTCTTGACTCCATTTGCCAAGCACCCGACTTGCACATACTTTGTTGCACACTGCTGTCCTGTGGAGCTGGGCCTCACATGTGCTAGGGAATTACTCTACCACCAAGTGACAATATCTCTAGCTAAAGGGACTTCTTCCAGTGCTGGATTATCGTTACAAATTGCTGATTTTATAATAAATAAACCTTTTGTTTACTTGACACAGGGTCTCACTATGCAGCCTTTGTTAGCTTGTAACTTGCTATGTAGACTAGGCTGGCCTCAAACTCAGAGATATTCCAGCCTGAGTCTCCTAAGTACTGGGCTTGTACCACCATACCTGGCTAAAATAACGATTTTGTTATCAAGTAGAAAATGTGGAAATATATAATGAAACGTTCTACTTATTAAAACTAGTGAATGTCTGTTAAACTGCAATAACAGACTGTCAGAATGTAAAATATTTTAAAATTTACATGCTCACAATTTATTCAATGATGTGATAAATGTAATAATTTACTTATTTTTATCATTAATCTTTTGTACAGATCTCCAATAGGACTTTGGGGTTCTACTGCTTCAATGGTGGATGGAAAAAGTGTAACACATTGCTTTAAGTAAATGAAAATCCTAGTTCTCTTCAACACCCAAAGCCAGGCTTCCATCTCATTTGAGCTTCAGAATGAGAGTAGTATGGATCTGTAATTTCTGTAAGGAGGAAAAGGTAAGCGAGAGCTTTGAGGACAGTGTGAACAAAGGTTACAACGCACCTGTTGATCTTCTGCGGCTGCAAAGGGATGATGGGAATGACAGTGTTGCAGAGAGACTTGCAGAGCGGGCACAGGTACTCGCCACTCTCCAGGTCAAACAGGTCCACGTGAATGCGCTGCTGTGAGCTCAGCTGCACAGCTTCAAAATACCTGCAAAATTCAAAGATGTGGGCCCACTTATGACAGCACATGTGGCTTCCATCTATTCTCAGGAAAAGATTCAAGAATTTTGGACTTAGTATCTTTAGAACTTACCACAAAATACATGTTATAATTATAAAAGAAACAGGCTACCCACTTGGGGGTGTAAATAAACTGGGAAATACATTATGGTAGATACAAATCTGAATGACTTTGCTGAGTCCTCTAACTTGTCCCCTGCCTCGGCAGCAAGAGGCCATGCCTAGAGACGCCCGACAATCATCTACACCACTGAGGTCTTTCAATAGACAATTAATGTTTTTAATCGAATGGCAAAGAATAAGCTATACAAAAAATTCAAGAGAAATTACACTTTTAAAATTTTTTATCTTCTTTCAAGATAAAACCAGAATATGTCATATTGCAAAGATACTTAATATTTCTGGTTTCTTTTTTTCTTTTCAACATAGGACTTCTCTGTGTTCCTTGGTTCTCCTGAGTCTGACTCTGTAGACCAGGCCTTGGAACTTATAGGTCCTCTGCTTCTACCTCTCCAGTGTAGGATTAAAGGCATGCACCACCAAGAATGGCAAAAAAGATACTTTTTACTACCTATTTGAAATTTTTTTGGTTTTGTCTTTTAAGTGAAGATAGCTGCTTCTCACGCCTTCCTAGGACAAGCATTGTTAATACTATTTAGTGTTTGGGAAGCAGGTGCACTCTCAGTGCTTGGGACTAAACTAGGGCAACGCACTGTGCATGCTATATTATCATGCTACACTTTAACCCTAAACATATTTAGCTGGGAACTTGATACATCAATTTCAAAGGCTTACAATAAACAGAAATATAATTAGTATCATAAAAACAGGATTAGTAATGAAAATTGCTTTAATTATTCAACAAGAAAAACAGAAGACATGAGAAAACATGCCTTTTGTGGTGTGTAGTGAATGTCAATATTCTTAATCTCTTTTAAGAACATGTCAGAGGGACAACTTACTTCTGCCAGCACACTGCATGCATTACATGACCACAGCTTCCTGTATAAGTTCCATGTGCCAAGTCTGGATCCATGAAAAGAGGGTCCAGAGTTTCTGGTTCAGAAAGACACAAATAAGAGGTATGTACTTAAGTTTTCTAAAGTGTTAGCAGGTGGGAGTGGAGAAAGGTTTCTTAGGTCTAAAATGCTAAAATTTTATTTCTTAGGAGTGTCCAAGTATAACAATATGGCAGCAAGATATATATTCCTAATACTACGAAAAAAGGGAGGAAAGAAGCAAGTCCATCAGATTAGATACTGAAATCCTTATGGATTAACAACTCTGTATTTATTTACACTGTAATTCTAAACAGTAGGTTCAAGCTGTGTTATATTGGCTGTTGAAGTGCTTTTCTATTTTCTTTTTTTCATTTTTATTTATTTAATGCATATTAGTACATTGTAGCTGTCTTCAGACACACCAGAAGAGGGCATCAGATTTCATTTACAGATGGTTGTGAGCCACTATGTGGTTGCTGGGATTTGAACTCAGGACCTCTGGAAGAGCAGTCAGTGCTCTTACCCACTGAGTCCCTTTTCTGTTTTTCTCAAGCCCCTTTTCTATTTTTAAAGAACAAGTTTGCCTTCATAATGTTAAGGAATAATTTAAATACATGACAGCTTATAAAGAAGATGGTCAGATCCTCTGGAACTAGAGTTGCAGACAGTTGTGAGCCACCATACAGAAGCTAGGTCCTCCGCAAGAGCACCAACTGCTCCTAACTGCTGAGCCATTCCTCTAGCCACCATAAGTGACAATTTTAAGATGGAAAAAAAAAAAACCCCAAAATCACAAAGCATGAACTTTAAATTATGATATTATTGCATCACTCATGGCCTGAGGTCAGTCACCACCTGCATGCTCAGCTTCCTCATTCATATGATGACATCTAATGCACAATGCCGTTGTAAGCACTGAGTATGCAAATATACACAGCATTGAGTCAGTGACTGGAACATGTTAAATATTAATAAATGTTAGTTTATTATCATCATCATTACTTCCAGGAAATTTAAAATATAAAGCATCTAACTTTGGATAAGTATAATGTATTATGTAATTAATACTTGATGAAGAAATATTTAATATAAATCTAATCATAAGGCAAACAGATAAGTTCACAATGTGAGACACTGAATAAAATTAGTCTGAACTCATCAAACTGGTTATTATCTTTAAAAAAAAAAAAGGGACAAGAGATTACATTAAAACTACTAAAATAAACTTTTATTTTGCTTTATTTGTGAGACATTGTCTCACTATGTAGCTTAGGCTGGTCTTGAACTCACTATGTAGGCCAGGCTAACCTCTGCCTCATGGCAATCTTCCTAACTTAGCTCTCCCTGTGCTGGGATTACAGGCCCAGGTAAGAGAAACTTCAGTAAAGCAATATGTGAAATATGTTTGGATATTTATTTAAAAAATAGGCCTTCCTAATGAAGATATTTTGGGATCAGCTATAGAAATAAAGAATATATATATATATATAAAATATTATTGAATTATTAACTTCCTTAAATATGGTAATGGTATGGTAAGTATATAGACTGTCCTCTGTTTTGGGAAATGTATTCAGAAATACCTAAGGATGAAGTGTTATGAGGCCTGCAAACTACTTTCAAATGGTTTGCAAGACAAAAATAAGCCAAAAATGCTGGGCAGAGGTGACGCATGTCTTTAATCCCAGCACTTGGGAGGCAGAGGCAGGCGAATTTCTGAGTTCAAGGCCAGCCTGGTCTACAGAGTGAGTCCCAGGACAGCCAGGGCTATACAGAGAAACCCTGTCTTAGGGGGAAAAAAAAAGCCAAAATGAGATCGGTTGAACAAGTGACCGAAGACTAACAAAAATCAAAACATCAAAACAACTACAGAACAGTCAAGTGGTTGATGTGACGTGTTATCTATTCCACATATAGATGTATTATTTAACCAAACAGGATTTACATACAACCTCAGTGCTAAATCTCTTTCAGAATTTACTTTTATTCTAATTACATAGGCAGGAGAAGAAATGGCTGAAAGTAGACTGACTGAGCGATACATACCCCCTAAGTGGTCCACAGGCTTCCCCCTGTGCTGGGTTAAGGCGGTGGATTTCTGCACACAGGCTGACAATACCATGGCATTATTTTCTAGTTTCACCTCCTGTTCTTCTTGGCAGAGGATGCACGTCAGCACCTCCTTTTCTGTAACAGCCGGGCCCCGTTTAGGGCCCAGGGCAATTCTAGAGTACTCACTGACTGCTGAGGTGCTATCAAAAGAAACAACAGAAATGAGAACATAGGTTTTGGTCACTGTCCTTACATTTTGGTAGATTTAAAGTAAGTAAATATAAATTAAAAATTATATTTAGCAATATTACCTTTAAAATCTACCCTGAACCTTCAGGCTTTAAGCAGTTAATTTTATAACTAGAAAATTCAGTTTGGAGCTGGGCATGGTGGTGCACGCCTTTAATCCCAGCACTTGTGAGGCAGAGGCAGGNNGATTTCTGAGTTCGAGGCCAGCCTGGTCTACAAAGTGAGTTCCAGGACAGCCAGGGCTATACAGAGAAACCCTGTCTCGAAAAACCGAAAAAAAAAAAAAAAAAAGAAAAGAAAAAAAGAAAATTCAGTTTGTTCTAAGTGCACAAAGAAATACAAATACATCATAGAATACGATATATGTTGTGATTCTATTTAATTTATTATATCAACAAAAGTAGGGTCATTTCTCTTTTTCTGAATGATTAATAGGTAGTTCACATATCAAAAAAATTCTGTAAAATATAGAAAAATATTAAGAAGAAAATAAAAAGCATCATATTCTACAATGTAACCACTAATAATACTGCTTATCTTTTCCTAGTTTCCTTTCTATTTATAATACACATTTTGTTCAAACTGCCACGCTATGCAGACTTAATCCCTTAGATGCTGCCTTACTGTTCACACCGTTGGTATTCTGTTATTTGAACTAGGTGCCTAGGGCTACTGCACCAGAACATGCTTATCCAATCCCTTTTATTAGGCATTTAGTCTTCAGTTTATAGTTTAGTAGATGTTAAAATTACAAAAACTTAAACCTTAACAAACTTTAATGCTACAGCAATGAAATCTTATGATCTACAATATACCAGATAATAAAATACAAATAAAAGCAAGAATTAATAATGGTTGGATTATGATGCTAGGCACCACTTCACAGGTTTTATTGTTTGTTTTTTTCACTTAATCCTTATAATAAACATGAGGTAGATATAATTACCTCCACTTTCCCAGAGGGAGAAACTGAGACCTAGAGATATTAAGAGATAAATCAAGGAACTCATCATTATATGTAGTAGGACCAAGATTTAACTAACCCAAGGGACCTAGCTTCAGAGGTCATGTGCTTCACCATTTTACAATACTATACAAAAAGCTACCTGAAATATGGTGCATCATTCGATGAACTATAAATGACTCAAATGCTCATTAGTGTGGGCTAACATAATATAGAACATTTTACAGTTTTCAAGGGTACAGCTCAGCTGTAACATCAGAGATATTATAAGCATATATCACTTATGCAAGCAAAACAAAAGGCTGAATAACAATACCACATCATTTTGTGATTACATATTTGCATGTGATAGTATAATAAAATCCTGACATATATACATGGACCCTTTTTTATTTTTAGACAAAGTCTCACATATGTGCAGCTTAGGTTAGTCTCCAACTCACTATAGCTCAGACTAGCCTTGAACTTTCAACCTTAATGAGGTTAAAAAAAACCTCTTGAATGCAGAGCTATACACATAAAACTTATAACCACAGAAGGCAGAAAAGGATATAGGACTTGGTCAAGTATTCAAAGGAACTTTTTTTTTTTTTCCAAGACAGGGTTTGTCTGTGTAGCCCTGGCTGCCCTGGAACTCACTCTGTAGACCAGGCTGGCCTCGAACTCAGAAATCCACCAGCCTCTGCTTCCCAAGTGCTAGGATTAAAGGCATGTGCCACCACTGCCCGGCTTTTCTTTTTATTTTTTTCCAAAGGAACTTTAGCTTTATCTCTACCATTTGATTTTGAAAATGAAAATATAGTAATATAACTGTAATCAAAATAGTGAACAGAAAAGGCATTAAGATAAAAAAATTAATACTTAAGATATTGAGAATCTGCCTTTATTACTATATATTACTATATATTATATATACACTGAAATATAAATATATATAACATATATTATATATATGCAAAAATAATAACAGGCATTTGTCAAAGGACAAAATGTAAAAAGTCCATAAACAACTTTATATGAGTAGATCCTTGCACTAACTAGTAACCAGAAAATGTTTAGATTTTAGCTTATGGTGCTAGGAATTGAACCTAGTGCCTCGTGTGTGTGAGCAAGCACTGTACCACTGACCTTCACTCTTAGCCCATACATTTTCATCTCATGAGAATGAAGCATGTTCATACACTACTAGTATGAACTAGTAGAAAATGACAGAGTCACCCAGAAATGCAATGTGGATGACCTGCCAGTTTTAACTTAGCCAGGAGTACTGGTGCACACTCTTGATCCCAGCACTCAGAGGCAGAGGCAGCTGATCTCTGTGAGTCCATCTGGTCTACATAGTTAGTTCCAGGACAACCAAGGCTACATAGTGAGGCTAAATGTATGGGATTGGAGAGATAGCTCAGGGGTTAATCCACTGACTGCTCTTCTAGAGGACCTGGGTTTGATTCCGAGCCGCAACATGACAACTCACAACCATTAGCAACTCTAGTTCCATGAGATCTGCTGCCCTCTCTTGCTTCTGTGAGCATCAAGTACATATGTGGTACATAAACACGTACACATGTAAAACGCACATACATATAAAATAAAAAGAAATAAATTTCCCATCTCGAAAAACAAACTAACAAACAAAAGGAATAAATTCAAAAAAATTTTTTTTGAAGAACTAAATATAAAAGAAAAGAATAATGTTGGTGTGGTGAATTATCTCTGTCATTTCAGCACTTGGGAGGTTGAGGCAGAATTGTTACAAGTTCAAGATCATCAGGCACTAGATAGGAAGACCCTGTCTCAAGCAAGCAAACAAAAGAAAAGCAAGTATAAATCACCTCTATTAGGTGATCAATTTATTTTCAGTTTTTAATAATAGTAGTTCATTTTTCCTAGGAACAAAATAACAATGCATAAAAATGATAGGTGGGTTCTGTTTTTGCTGTTCCCATCTTAATAATGATCTTGGAAGAATGTTTCTTTTTTTCCTAAAAAATTCTGAACTATTAATTTTTTGTTTTACCTCTCTTCCTCCATAATGGAGTCTTCCTTCCCTGTTACTTCTGACGTATTGTCATACATGAGTTTGTGGGTTTCAATGAAGTTTTTCTGTAAGGCAGACATCTGGGCCATGATCTTCTGGCGATGCAGCCTAGCGGCCTCAGCTTTTCTCTTCCGTTCTGCCTTTTCTTTATCATGAGCAATCTGAATGTAAGTAACACCAAAATTAGACAGGATCTCCTGTTAAAAATTCATGTCCAGATTAAATATCCTCTATTTGATGCAGCAGTTACCATATCTGATAAGGTAGACTTCAAACAAAAAGCCATTAGGACAGATAAAGAGGGATACTACATATTAATAAAAGAACAATCCATCGAGTAGATATAGTATGCGGAGTGTGGTGGCGCATGCCTTTAATCCCAGCACTGGGAAGCAGGAAGCAGGTAGATCTCTGAGTTCTAGACCAGTTTGGTCTACAGAGTTTCAGCTCAGTCAATGCTACAGAAAGAAACAGGGTCTTGACACATACACCCTAAAATATATAACATTTATTAATGCTTATATACTAAATATTAGAGTCCCAAGTTTCGTAAAACAAGCATAGAGGCAAAAAATATATAGGTCCCGATACAGTAATAGTGGAGGATTCAATACTCAATTCTCACATTTAAATAGGTCTTTCAGACTAAAAATAACTAAAGAAATCTCAGAGCTGCAATGCACCATAAGTTAATTGGATACAGAACATTTTACCTGACAGATACGGAGTATGTATTTTTCTCAGTGATATATGGAACTGTCTCCAAAATTGATCACACCATAGGTTACAAATCAATACTTAAAAAATATTTAAAAAATTAATTCTTTGGTTGGTTAGTTTTTGTAATTTTGTTTTTTGTTTTTGTTTTTTGTTTTTTTTTAAAGATTTATTTATTTATTATATGTAAGTACACTGTAGCTGTCTTCAGACACTCCAGAAGAGGGCATCAGATCTTGTTACAGATGGTTATGAGCCACCATGTGGTTGCTGGGATTTGAACTTCGGACCTTCAGAAGAGCAGTCGGGTGCTCTTACCCACTGAGCCATCTCACCAGCCCTGTAATTTTGTTTTTTGAAACAGAGTTTCAGTGTGTAGCCCTGGCTGTCCTGGAACTCACTCTGTAGACCAGGCTGGCCCTGGACTCACAGAGACCCCCATCCTCTGCCTAGACTGTGATCTGCTACTACCATCCAGCAGAATCAATTCTTTACACCAGACCACAATGGAATAAACGCAGAAGCAACAAGAAAGACTACAGGGGCTGGTGAGATGGCTCAGCGGTTAAGAGCACTGACTGCTCTTCGAGAGATTCTGAGTTCAAATTCCAGCAACCACATGGTGGCTCACAACCATCTGTAACTAGATCTGACGCCCTCTTCTGGAGTGTCTGAAGACAGCTACAGTGTACTTACATATAATAAATAAATAAATCTAGAAAAGAAAAGAAAAGAAAAGAAAAGAAAAACTACAGACACTGGAAAAGTACTTGGAAAGCAAACAATACACTTTTGAATTAACAATGACCAGAGAAGAAATTTTAAATTCCTATAGTTAAGTAAAAATGAGATCTCTCAGAACCTTTAGATAACAGTCATGACAGTCCTAAGAGCAAAGTTTATAGCTATAAATTCTCATGTTTAAAAAAAAAAAAAAACTAGAAAAAAAACCCCTGAGAGATCTTAAATAAACAACCTAGTGATGCAGCTCATGGCTCTATAAAAACCAACACTAAGCCAATCCCATACCCAGGAGGTGTGGAGACATTTAAAGATTAGGGAAGAGATTAACGAAATAGGGGCTAAATGAACAATGTATAAAATTAACTAAATAAAAGACTTGGTTCTTCCAAAAACCCTGACAAATCCTTAGCCAAACTGACATAGGAAAAATGTGAAAACGAAATTAGAATAAAAGGGTGCTATATAGCACACTCCAGTGAAATCCAGAACATTATTATAGAATAATTTGAAAATTTATATGCAGAGAAGCTGGAAAACCTAGAAGGAATGGCTAAATTTCCATATGCATATGACCTACCAAATTAAAACCAGAAGATAAAAATAATATAAGAGATTTATTACAAGTACTAAAGATTTTGCCCAGGCCTTTCACATGTGAGGCAAATGTTCTATCGTACACTAACTTAAGTAAAATGCATTTTCTTTTAGAAAAAGCAGTTACTAACCTCAAGTAAGAATATTCTAATTGGGCTGGAGGGATGGCTCAGTGGTTAAGAGCACCGACTGCTCTTCTGAAGGCCCTGAGTTCAAGTCCCAGCAACCACATGGTGGCTCACAACCATCTGTAATGGGATCTGACTCCCTCTTTTGGGGTGTCTGAAGACAGCTACAGTTGTACTTACATCTAATAAATAAATAAATCTTTAAAAAAAAAAAAGAATATTCTAATCATTAAGATGGATGTGATGGGGCACACCTTTGATTCCAGCATTGGGAGGCAGAGACAAATGGATCTCTGTTAGTTTAAGGCCAGCCTGGTCTACAGATCAAGTTTCAGGACAGTCAGAGTTACATAGCCAGACCCTGTCTCAAAGACCAAACAAACAAAAGAGAATATTCTAATAATTAAATACTGGCTAATTAATTCAATATTGCAAAACATTATTCAAAACATCAAAAAATAAAAATCATGACATCTAGTTATCTAATTTCACTGAATCTAAGATGTACTATTTTTTTATTTATTTATTTATTTATTATATGTAAGAACACTGTAGCTGTCTTCAGACACTCCAGAAGAGGGCGTCAGATCTTGTTACGGATGGTT
>NC_034592.1:104319053-104353715 GCF_900095145.1 Mus pahari
GAGCCACCTCACCAGCCCCTAAGATGTACTATTATTTTATACTTCCTAATAGATGAATACGATTGACTAAATTATGAAATGCCATTGACTGAGACATGTCCTATTTTTAGAAATGAAAGCATTTTAAAATTAGTAAGGTATTTCTAACAGAGTTCACAGGGCATCAAGTTCTTCTAATTTTGTAAAATACATACATTACACTGAGTTTATGTTAAGTACAGTACAGAAGCACTGGAATAAAAGATGAACAAAAAGCCCATATTTTGCCACAGTTTCTCCTAAAGAAGAAAAGTGTCTCGTATTCAAAGACAGAGATGAACGCAACATTGTTACAGTGCTGTTACCTCCTCACTTTTAATGCACTCCAGTCCTGAAGTGGATGCCACAACTAAACAAGATTTTTCTCTTAATCGCTTCACTGTGTCAAACATCTGTGAAAAAAGATGAAATATTAAGATTGGTTAGACTGACCAGGAAGACAGATTTTTTTTTTTTTTAATCACTAATCTGATTCAGCCATCTTGCCTCGAAATGCGTTTGAGGTAAGTTACATATATGTATTAGAAAAACAAAATTTAAAAAGTGGCCGGGCAGTGGTGGCGCATGCCTTTAATCCCAGTACTCGGGAGGCAGAAGCAGGCGGATTTCTGAATTCAAGACCAGCCTGGTCTACAAAGTGAGTTCCAGGACAGCCAGGGCTATACTGAGAAACCCTGTCTCGAAAAAAAAAAAAAAGTGACCCTGTCTGTGACAGTGCCATTGTTGGCCAAGGAGCCACCAGCTGAGTTTAATTCCGTCTGCTGCTCCAAGAACAAATGTTGGTCTGGGGTTAGGGTGCAGCACAGATTATTTTTAAATGTTAATGGGAACTTTAACTTCCAAATGCTTTTCTGACTTGGCCTTCTAAATAACTGGGACTATAAAGCACACCACTAGAGCCAGTTTAAAGTACATTCTTATCCATGTCTTCATAACAAAAATACACCATTTTACTCTGACCTACGAAGGGAGCAGTCTGGCCCAGCTATCCCTTATGTCGCACCTCCCTTACGTTCCAGTGATGCTGGCCTTGCTCTCTCCCTGCAGTGTCCTCTCCTTGGAATACTCTTCTATGTGTTAAAGTACTGGCTCTAGAGTGATCCAGGTCTCAGCTCTCACTTCAGCTTCTGACAAAGCCCTTCTGTATTATTCAAGGGAACCTTTTCTCATCCCATTGAATTATCCTGATGAATATTTTTAAATTGTCTATGTTTCAACCATGGCGCATACTCCATGAAAGCAAGCATTTTGTGCTGCCTGGGATCTTGAATTCATCATGGCACACTGTAATTACTCAGTGAATGTAACTGATAATGACATAAATGAACCTTATTATTAAAATAAACGCCAGAGAAATAAAAAAAAAATTGAATTACTACCATGAAAAAAAACCACAGAGTTGTAATAATTGATAGTAAATGACTACAAAGGAAGAGAGAACAGTGGCTGAATTCTAGCAGCAAATAGATGTTTATATATAGTATGGAATTACATAAGTATGTATAATTAAATAATGATAATAAATGACTGGCAATTCTTGGATTTATTTTTATTTTTGAAATTATACTTACATTATTTCTCCTTTCCCACCTCCAAACCTTCCTATATACTCATCCTTTGATCTTTTCCAAATTCAAGGCCTCATTTTGTTATATGCATATATGTGCGTATATATGTATATATATACATATTCCTTAATATAACCTGCTCAGTCCGCATTTCATTACTTGCATGTACTTTGTTATATGCTTACTACATCATACTGTAAATATTTAGAAATTAATTTATGATTCTGGGGATTAACTCAAGGACTCACACATGCTAAACACACATCCTACCACTGATTTCTACTTTCAGCCCCTACACTATTCTTTTCATTATAATTTGAGAGTATGCTTTTCTACTTACAAAAGTAAAACAGTATGCAAAGTTCACCAGTAGCAATCTCATAGACCTTGTATTTATTTACTTAGTTTACTGAGTGCACCGAGGCCACATCAAATAACAAACTATTTAGGTTTACATGAATATATTCTGTGGTATTCAAGTAAGGCTAAATTACTTAATGATGCATTTATCAAAATACCTTCTTGATGTTAAGCAACACACAACTCATTAGTCCAGTTTACGTTTGTGATATACCTGGAGTATCCATGTTATCATGTCCTTCTGGCCTTCTAATTGGGGGATTCCTTTGAGTTTTTCCAAGAGCATTTGTATATTCTGAGCATTCATGGCTGAACTTCCCAATCCTTTTTGAAAATACAAAACTGTATTAAAAGAAGATTATCTTCATAATTATATACTAGATTATGTCTTAGTGCCTATCATTCACACGATGATTGAGGCTTGCCAGTCAGTACCTTCTCTACCCCGATTTTTCAAAGAAAGAATCTGTGATCATATGAAATACTGAGTTATGAATAGGTGAATTATTAAGTACTAAAAGATAGCATGAGAAAAACCCCCATTATGTTAAGTCTCTCTGCACTGGCCACTTGCACTGCTAAGCAAGAGCTACCCCTACTAAACCTCTCTTGCCTTTCCTCTCCTTGCTCACTGTCTGCACAAAGAACATGAGAAGAGCTGCTGCAGAGAGACTGAAGTGGGGAGGTGGTCGTCATATACAGAGAAGGCTTCAGTAATCTACACGACGACAAAAGGAGATCAAGGGGATACAAATTGGTAAGGAAGAAGTCAAAATATCATTATTTGCAGATGATATGATGGTATACATAAGTGACCCTAAAAAGTCCACCAGAGAACTCCTAAACCTGATAAACAGCTTCAGTGCAGTAGCTGGATATAAAATTAACTCAAACAAATCAGTGGCCTTCCTCTANACGAAGGACAGACGGGACGAGAAAGAAATTAGGGAAACAACACCCTTCACAATAGTCACAAATAATATAAAATACCTNGGTGTGACTCTAACTAAGGAAGTGAAAGATCTGTATGATAAGAACTTCAAATCCCTAAAGAAAGAAATTGAAGAAGATCTCAGAAGATGGAAAGATCTCCCATGCTCATGGATTGGCAGGACTAACATAGTCAAAATTAGTGTAAAGAGAAAATGTGATACTTTGCTTACAACTATTGGTTTTGCAATTAATGTTTCAGGAATTTGCTTTGAACAAGACTATCTTACCTTAAGAGCATTCTAATCTAAACCTATCCTATTTTTCAAAATTAGAAAAAAATATACAAAAAGAAACTTTCAGTCAGACACACTTCTCTCCATTCATACTACAATCACACTCAGGAATGGAAGATCATGCAGTTAAAAAAAATGTACAAGGGAATTGGAAAAAAATGAGTATACTGGAAAATATTAGTTAAAAACTAAACATGCTAGGCACATAAATCATTTAAGGGCTGTAGTGGTGTGAATAGGTCTGGTCCCCACAGACTCATGTATGTGAATGTATGACCCATAAGGAGTGGCTCTATCAGGAAGTATGGCTTTGTTGGCATAGATGTGGCTATGCTGGAGGAAGAGTGTCACTGTGGAGATGGGTTGTGAGGTATCATATATGCTCAAGATCCACCTAGTGTGGTACAAGTCTCCTTCTGCCGCCTGAGGATCAGCTCCTTCTCCAGCCCCATGTCTGCCTGCATCCTGCCATGCTTTTCACCATGATGATAATGGAATAAACCCCTGAACCTCTAAGCCAGCCCCAATTAAAGGCTTTCCTTTACAGGAGTTGCCATGGTCATGGTGTCTGTTCACAGCAACAAAACCCTAACTATAAGAAAAAGGGCTTTTTAAATTTTAAGGACTGACAGATAAAAACTGTTTAAGGTCCAAACTTCCGATTACAAACTGGCAATAAGCCAGAAGCTTCTTGAGAATGATGCTTTAGCGTACTTGAAGCCTTATGGTAAAAGTCAAAAGTCACTTCTTCTTCAGGAGCTCTCTGAAGCTGCTGTTTCTCCTCCAGCAAGCCCAGTGCCAATATATGGAACGCCTGAAAAAGGGAGGAGAAGGGTCTTCTTTAACTGGAGGCACTAATATAAATAACCCAAAAGAAAGAAAACGATAAGCCAGCATGGACGAAGCTTATAAACAAAGATAACTGAAAGAGAAATCATGAGTACCCATTTCAAATTAAGGAGGTATAGTTTAAGGTGATTGAAAGAACGTTACTTAAATAGTGACAAACATTTGGAGTTTATTATAACTACACAGCTGCCAAAAGGGTTTAGGAAGCAGTTACATGTTATTACAGTGGTGATAAAGGGACATAAACTAGCTTTACATTTAAAAAAAATCATTGTCATCAGTCAAAAATGTAAAGGAGCAGATTGTGTACTAGGAATTGGTATGGCAAATACACTCATTTAGGTAAGCAAAGATATTTGTACAAGGATGTTCGCTGTAAACCAGGTGTAACACACATCTGTAATCTCGTGTACTTGGAAGCTGAGGGGGAAGGATAACCTAAGCCCACAAAGTCAAGACCAGCCTGAGCAACATAAAGAGAACCTGTCACAAGCAAGCAAGCTAACTAACCATGATCAGTGCTCATCTTAGTGTTTTCTGTTATAACAAAACCCTAAGATCAAACCCAATGCCTATTAATAAAAGTTAAACGTATAATAGTATTCCTACATATGAGATATACATAGAACCAAGAATGACAAAGACCTTTATGTGCTTGTATTGGAATAGTTTCCAGGATTTATAAATATTAGCAGCACTTACGAGATAAGGACAGTGGAAGCTGTGGGGAAGTTTTAACTGGAGTTCAAATAAGTCTCAACAATACTGAATATAGTACTGCAAGTATTTATCACTGAGATACAAAAAGAGCATGAACCTACAGACCAATAATAACCAACAGGGGAGAGAGACAGAGATTATTCAGTTAAACAGGTATTAAATAAATATATAATTATAGCTGCCATAAAATAGCAGGATAAAGTAATTTATTAATTAGCTGTACCAAGAAGCCAGGTATGGTTGCTCATATGTATACTCTTAGCCCTCAGGATGCTGAGGCAGAAGGATTGCCACAAGTTTAAGGTTAGCCTAGGCATAAGGAGTTTTAGTCTACCTTGTGCTATCGTATGCGACGCTGCTTCAAAAATAAATAATAGATAGGTAGACAGAAAGACAGACAGACAGACAGAACAAACAAAGAGAGCTGCAAGTGTGGCTTAGTGGCAGAGTTCTTGTCTAGCATATACATGCTCCTGGGTTCACTCACCAGCACCACGAAAACCAAACCAAACAAAATAAATATATGCCTATAAAAACATTGAGCCAGGCGTGGTGGCACATGCCTTTAATGCCAGCACTCGGGAGGCAGAGGCAGGTGGATTTCTGAGTTCGAGGCCAGCCTGGTCTACANAGTGAGTTCCAGGACAGCCAGGGCTAAACAGAGAAACCCTGTCTCGAAAAACCAAAACCAAACCAAACCAAACAAACAAAAAAAACCACACACCATGATGCACTGGGTGGTGGTGACACATGCCTTTAATCCTAACATTCAGGAGGCAGAGACTGGTGGATTTCTGTGAGTTCAAGGTCAGCCTGGTCTACAGAGCAAGTTCTAGGACAGCCAGGCTATACAAAGAAACCCTGTTTCAAAGAAAAGAAAAAAAAAAAGCATATTGCAATGTGTTATGGACTTATCACTAACATGAGGAGACTTTGGTTTTGTTTGTTTGTTTGTTTGTTTCCTTTTTCTTCTTTCTTTTTTTTTAACTTGGAGAAGGAGCTAAGATATGTTGGGAAATTTTTAACTGGAATTCAAATAAAAAGAGTTAGAGAGTAGTACCTAAAATAGCATAGGAATAGATTACAAGCTCATCAATCAAATGGATTCTACTTCCCAGCATCTTTGCAGTTAATGCAATCAATAAGAGGCTTGCCAGGAATATAGTTACCTTTAATCACCATAATATGCTCCAATTACAAAAGTACAGGGTACATCATAATTAAATTTCTACAAAATCCCAACCACAAGTATTACAAAAGGAAATAAAGACAGATGACATTCTGTAGGTCTTAAACTTGTCTTCATCCTTGGTTTATCGGAGCTCACACCATCTTTAAAAACCAGGTATTCTGCTATCTTCATCAGCAGCATATCTCAAGAAGGGAGAGGGCAGCCTTAGCCATGATTACCATGCCATTCTCCCCAGCCAGCTAGGGCTGAACAGCAGGGGAGGGCACAGTGGGGCAGGGAGTGGAAGGCTAATCTCCCTTAGCACAGCACAGCTGCTGAAGCTTGATGGGGGAGCAGAACTAGGAAGGCCCAGGGGAGAGAGGGGATCCTGCCCCTGCTTTCTGTCAGAATCACTGTTGGAAAATGAGAAGGAAGACCAGGGACACCTTCCACACTTTCGCATCTTTTCATGAGCTTTCTTGATTTTCCTCTCCATCGCAATTCCTGGGCCTACCATGACCAAAGCCAGAGAATTCACAAAGCAGGGTAGGGTAGGGACCTAAAGGTTGGCATGCCTGATACCTAGATGTGGCCCAGGATAAGGAGGCCAACCTGAGGAGGAAGCTGGGGAACATCCAGAGGGAAAGAAACGATGGACAGGTGGTAGACAGGCAAGACTGGGAACTCTAGGGCACATTCAGATTTGGCCCTGGCTGACCAGCAGTGGGATTCTACATATTCAGATGTTTGTCCAAGCTTTTCCAAGACCACTTACTTGATTAATCCTTCCCAGGGTTGACTCTCACTTCCTGGCTATCCCTACCCTACGCACTTTTTTCTTTGAGTTTTTTAAAACATGAAGAGATGTTTGAGTCTTTAAAAACTTCCCAAGGATAGAGATGCTAAAAACATGAGAATGTATCATGAAAGAAACTTGGGCCACAGATAAACTACTTTAATCCAAGGATTGTTTTTCAGATCCCACAAAGAACTCAAACACTGCAGGTGAGCAGATGAGCATACCATCTGCAGCATCCCTTCCGTCCACAGATTGGACTCCGTGGCCACTGCCCGCTCAAAGATGGTCCTGAGGATGTACATCATAACATCACAGCTGAGCAGGTTGACTACTTTGCTGAAAGCAGGGCAGAACTCCGGAGGAGGTGGCGGTGGCAATGCTGTTGGGGAAACAGAGTAGATGGGGAGAAGAGACAAGCAGGCACTACCCTAACACCCTAACATACTAAATTGTAAATATGAAAAGTCAAAGTTTAAATGCAAAAGAACATGATTTTTTTTTTTTTTTTTTTTTTTTTTTTTTTTTTTTTTTGCTTCAAAGCACTGAAAACATCAATGTCAAGGGAGATATAAACTACTCGACCAGTCTCCCAAAATAAATTCCATTTGTTGACAATTTAAAAGGCTCTCATTCATGTTGGTCACATCTTAATAAATAAATGAAAGGGGCTCTTTTATATATTTCCTTTAGTTGCCCCCTTCAAATCAACAAAACACTCACAAAAAAAAAAAAAAGGCAAAATGAAGTCAGTTCAGAATCTCAATTTTACCTTCATCTTTATTTTCTTGTTTTCTCCTTTTCTTCTGCATATGTTCAGCCTATTTAAGAAAAAGAAAAACGAAAAAGTAAAAACTATTATGACATACACTGCTTAAAAAGCACGAGTAAAACACTGTTGGAAAATATAAAGATTGACCTACCTACTAAAATATCTTATATGCTAATTTAAAATATATTCAAAATATTACTTTGACTAGAAACCAAATAGTTGTCTTAGCGAAGGCGCTGCAAGATGAGTGAGGTATAATTCTCACTCATAACTTAGCCTCTGTTCTTTTAGTCAGAAAGGCTTCCTAGCTTCTATCTGGTACCAGAACCTACATGATGATGTGTAACTTTTATCTGTATTTGTATCTATATTTAATTAATTTTATTAAATGAAAGCTCCTGTGTTAGACCCCGTGCCTGTGAGAAAGCAGCAGACAGCTGATACAAAGGGCAGCAGCATCTCGCTCAGCCCCATGCCTGCCTTCAGATCATCATGAAGAAGAAGCCATGGTAGAGTACAGCATTTCCCACAATGGCAGCAAGCAAGCAAGACCATGCTGGTAGTAACCAGCTTTCTCCTTCCCACACCTTTGTAAATTATTCAGCTTAACCAAAGGTCAACAAAACCAGCCATCACCAAAACCAAGTGATCACTTATTATCCTTCTAAAACCAACAGACACTATGTGCCAATCACTGTTGTAAAAGACAAGAAAGATAAAGAAAGAGAATGAGAGAGAGAGGGAGAGCAAGAGACAGAGATGGACAAAGGGCAGGAGAGAAGGAGGGGAGAAGGAGAAAGGAAGGAAGGATGGAAGGAAGGATAGAAGGAAGGATGGACAGACGGAAGGAAGGAAGGCTAGTGTCCTAAAGAAGCATGACAACCAAGTGAAGCATGTGACTATGAGGTGAAGGATGCCGTCCTGAATCCTCTTTCCCTGTAGCAACTAGTACAGACATCTCTGCCACAGTCGAATAAATCTAAATATTGTACACAAAGTTACTGAGTACGTTTTTAATTTTCTTGGATGAATTAACACCCTCTACTGAGAGCCATCATGAAACTACATTTCTGTAGATTTGGGAAACACATAGGACTTCAGGTTTTTTATGAAAAGGATATTCTTCCTACCTTGCTATGTTGTGTTTTAGAATAATGGTAAAAGTACATATTGAAGTCTTTCAGTGATTCATCTTTCAATTCATAAACTCCATGGCCCGACACACCTGGTTTCCTAGAGCAACAGACAATACAGAGATGAAGAACAATGTTTTTGTTTTTGTTTTCACAGAACTGACACCAGAAAAGACTCCAAAATCTAATCTAAAATTCAAGATTCCTATTAAAATATTATATCTTAGAAACAATCAATTTAGTTCTATGGTAACTAAAAAAACATACACTGAATACAAAAATCCTGACAACAGTGACATTTTTATTTAATAGTTATGAAATTTAAACAAATCTGGGAAAGTCTGCTTTGTGCTAGGTGAACCTGATAGTAGTGTACTTAGATTCCCAGACTTCTTGTATAGCCTCTGGGTTTAAAGGCGCCTGTTAAATTACAGTTTACTACTTGACTAAGAGTCAAACTTCAAATGGTAGAGACACAAATCATTAGCAAACTGTTCTAACAGTAGTATGGAATCCTCTATCGAGCGCTGTACTAGGAAAAGCACCACAGCTAAAAGAAGCATCCCATATCTGCTATGAACGTTTAGCATCTTTGAGTTTCTGTCCAATTCTTAACTTAAAAAATATCATTAAACACTGCTAATAGGAAAAAAAGCCACATGCTATTGTATAAGTTATTTACAATTAGTAGTGGGCTGGATAGATGGCTCAGCAGTCAAGAACACTGGCCGCTCTTCCAGAGGACTCAGCACCCACACGGCAGCTCACAACTGTCTGTTAACTCCAATTCCAGAGCACCTGACATCCTTGCACAGACTATATGCAGGCAAAACATGAATGAACATAAAAATAAATGTCTTTTAAAAAAACCCTCAACAGCATCACTCTAAACACAATATGATCACGAGTCAAAGTACATTACTATTATCAATTTTCCAAAATTCAAGAATTGGTTCAATTAACATTTTCACCTTATATACCACAAAGAGTGAAAGGTTTATAAAATACTCTTTAACTCTATTGGAGAAAAATCTAAGATTAGCATATAAAACAAAAATTTGTAAAACAATGAAGTCATAGCTTCAAAGTATTGGGGAAAAGTCATCAGACTGTCTCATTAGCTTACTGTCTAACTCGCCTAATATCACTAGACGAATCTCTCATTTACCTACCACACAAGAGCCTCATTTCATCAACAAACGCAGTTAATTGTCTCACCACTAAACACACAGGCAGTGCCTAGTGCATCCTCCATTCCCATCCCTCTACTTCGTGTTGTATTCTCATTCCTGGGCACTCTAAAAAATCAGATGTTCTAAAAAGTATCCAGAGTATGAAAATAAAGATCAGCCTATCTCTCAGATAAGGATAAATATTAAATACTTACTTAAATGTGGCCACTTTGTTTATGACATTCTCTAAGCCAGTTTCGTTATTTTCCTGTCAAAACAACATTTTTTTGTCATTTTTACCTTCAGGTAATGATTTTTTTCTTCTCTTACTGTGAACTGAAATACATTTAAAACTTCATCTCTGAAGTACTTTATACACAATAAATTTAAAGATTAACTGCAATATTGTATTAAAAGTACATATGCAAGTTGGGTGATGGTGGCACACGCCTTTAATCCCAGCACTCAGGAGGCAGAGGCAGGCGGATCTCTATGAGTTCAAGGCCAACCTGGTCTACAAAGTCAGTTCCAGGACAGCCAGGGCTACACAGAGAAACCCTGTCTGGGGGTGTGGGGGGTGGGGGGAGAAAAAAAAAAAAAAAGAAAAAGTACATATGAAGCCAATATGATGTAAGGGAGTAACTTTAAGATACACAATCTTATGTATGAATAGCACAAGGTAAGTCAGCTCTCTGAGTCTGGCTTCATGTGTGTGCACACACACACTATTTTAATACCCACCCTTTCTTCTTTTCTTCTTCTTCTTTTTTTTTTTTTTTTTTTTTTGGATGGTGTTGGAATTTAACCCAGGGCCTGTAGAAAGCATTCTATCACTCAGCTATACACTCAGTGATTAAAAAGAAGCCTTATATAGTATGTTCATCAACAACATCTAGGAAGATGTCCATGCTTCACTAATCCTTGAAACCAAGATAAACAAAATGAATAGCTTCCAGTCAGAAACACATGGCAAAATATCTGTGCAAAATGTCCAGATGTGTTCCTCCTTTCGCAGCTCTGATGGTTTAATGTTAGCACAAACATTTCCTTAAACTCAGAGTACCGTTTGTATGAAGTCATTTACAATGATAAGGACCTAGTTAAAATACTACAGTAAACTTATAGCTAGCTACCTATAGTTTTTAAAAATTAAGAAAAGTATCCTCCTTTTCATAGTTTATGTTGAGCAGGCAAGAGTGAGTAAAAGCACCTCCAGCCCAGTCTGACGAACTTAGTTCAATCCCTGGGCCCCACATAGTGACAGGAGAAAATTGATCCCTGCTTTGTCGCTTTGTCCTCTTATCTCTGCAGGTACCACATGAGTACTGTAACACACACACACACACACACACACACACACACATACACACACATACACACACACACACACCCCACATGCACAAATAAATAAATGCAAACAAAACTGTATTTTGTTTACCTAGGTAGATATACAAAGATTACGAAAGTAAAATCCCAGATAGCTAGTTTGACAACCAGTTTACAATGAAACTGGAAAAAAAAATTACAAAAAATCTGGCAGGGAGGAAGAAACTGAGTCAAAGCACAGCATCTCTTATGTGTATGGAAGTCTTGACAACACAAGAAAGTTAAATTCTTTATTAAGAATCACTTTTCTAGGACTGCGGGGGAAGCTCAGTATGTAAAAGTACTTTAGCATACAAGCCTAATATCCTGACCCAGGCCTTGGAGCCCATAGGGAAACTGCATGTGGTAGCTCACAAGGATAATCCCAGCACTCCCAGATGAGAGGCAGCAGAACAATCAGCAGAAAGCTCATGTAGGCCACAGATATCTACATGCATGTCATGGCATGTGCATACTTCCACTCACACAGAAACAAAAACTTAAGGGATTATTGTTCTAATTCATATGCAAATCTCACAAGAGGAAAAATGTAAGAGTCATAACTTTAGGACAATTATACCAATATTGGTATATACTAAAGCATAAATACCACTGTGTTGGAGATCACAATTCACCCTACAGATCTCTAGTTAGAGAGAGCAGACTGACAGCATGCTCCAGCCATTGTCCTTTGGGCTTCTCATTAAAGGACTCCAGACCCTCAGCAAGGCCAATACTATAAAGCAACTGCTCTGAGAGGCATGGCAACACAGCAAAACCTGATGTTTGTTTGTTTGTTTATTTATTTATTTATTTATTTATTTGGTTTTTTGAGACAGGGTTTCTCTGTATAGCCCTGGCTATCCTCGAACTCAGAAACCCGCCTGCCTCTGCCTCCTGAGTGCTGGGATTAAAGGTGTGTGCCACCACTACCCGGCAAAGCCTGATTTTTATTTTGCTGTCTTTCTGTCTGTCTCTCTCTCTTCTATCTCCATCCCGACCTACTTTTTTTTATAGGGCATGTTCCATAGCTCCAGCTCCTCTGGAACTCCAGCGTGTTGGATTTACTAAAAGTATGTGCCACAGTGTGTAACCTATTGCTTCATTCTTTCCTTTCCTTCACTCTTTTCACATAGTACTTGTATTTATGAAACCTATCACAACAATATGTATTAATATAATGTATAGATACATACCTATGCAATGTATAATTATCAAATCAGGGTAACTGGAATTTCCAAGTCCTCAAATATCTTTCAATTTGACATGTTGGAAAACTTTGGGCTTTCTTTTTCCTATTTATTTAGAAATATATCACTTTGCTGTTAAGCACGAACGCTAGAACTAATTCCTTTTCCTAAGTATACTTTGCTATCTGTTATCTAAATGACTAAAAGCTGAAAGGTGATTGATTGGTTTACAACCATAATATAAAAATGTGGGTCATTTTGCTAAGCACATTTTCCTGAAATTTGAAGTTAACTTTCAACTGAAAGAAAGAGAGGTAGAGAGGCAGACAGACAGGCAAATAGCATCAACCAAACAACCACAAAAACTGGAATTCCTCCAATCTTAAGAAGAGGGACTGAGTCGGGCGTGGTGGCACATGCCTTTAATCCCAGCACTCGGGAAGCAGAGGCAGGCGGATTTCTGAGTTCAAGGCCAGCCTGGTCTACAAAGTGAGTTCCAGGACAGCCAGGGCTACACAGAGAAACCCTTTCTCAAAAAACCAAAAAAAAAAAAAAGACGAGGACTGAAATGTAAGAAGCTAGAAGGATATCTCAATGGCTAAAAGCACTAGCTGCCCTTTCAGGTTCCTCTGGACTCACAACTGTCTATGGCTCTAGTTCCAGGGGATCCAACACCCTGTAAGAACACCAGGCATGCATACGATACACTTACAAACAAGTAGGGAAAACACCCAAACATATAATTTTTTAAATAATTTTCTTTCTTTTTTTTTTTTTTTCAAGAAAAGTTGACTTACATTCTCAGGTAGGTTTCTGGCAATGGCACTGTGTGGCATTGGCTCAATGCAAAGTAAGTGAGTAATCTCTCTCATTACAACCTCCTCTCTGGTAACATTTCCCACTCCAGGTACATAACGTTCTCCTAATACAACAAAAAACAAAACCAGAAAATTTCATTCATTTCTATTTAAGTTTGGTTCTGACAGATGTTACTTATACCCAGAACATTGCATTAAATTTAGGTCTAAAAAAAAAAGTCAAAATTATTTCAATATTTTCCCAAACTCAAACCAAAAACTATTTGTTGAAAGAGAGAAACCATTCAGTGAACTGAAGAATCCAGCCCTTATTTTAATTTGCTGTAATTTGACCCAGCACTTGGGAGGCTGAGATAGGAGGATCACAGACAGAAAGGCTAGCCTGGGTCACATAATAAGACCAGGATTCAAAAGTAAACCAAGAGACTGGAAAGATGGTTCCGTGGGTATGAGCACATATTTCTCTTACAGAGGATCCAAGTTCTATTCCTGGAACCTCTGTCAGGTTCCATCTGCCTGCTACTCCAGCTCCAGGGGATCCAGTGTCTCTGGACTCAAAGGGCACCTGCACTTACATGCACATAGCCACACCTACACTAAGAATAATAAGTTGTTAGGGTCAGGCATATTGTTGGCACATGCCTTTAACACTAGCACTCAGGAGGATCTCAATGAGCTGGAGGCCAGCCTGGTCTACATAGTGAGTTCCAGGTCAGCCAGAGCTATACATTAAGACCCTGTCTCAAAAAGAAAAGAAAAGGGACCCACAGCTCCAGCCACATATGTAACATTGGACGGCCTTATTGGGCATCAATGGGAGAAGAGACCCTTGGTCCCGTGAAGGCTCGATGCCCCAGTGTAGGGGAATGCAACGGTGGGGAGGTGGGAGTGGGCAAGTGGGTATGGGCACACCCTCAAAGAAGCAGGAGGAGGGGGATGGGATAGATAGTTTCTGGGGGAGAAATCAGGAAAGGGGATAACGTTTGAAATGTAAATAAATAAAATATCCAATAAAAAAAGAAAACCAAAAGAAAATCAAAATCAACTGCAAAACAAAAATAAAAACAAACAAACAAACAAAACAGGGCCTACCTAGTGGTTAAGAACTCTTGCTGCACAATCACGAAAACTAGAATTTGGATTCCAGTACCTGTGCAACAAGCCAGATGGCTCACAAACATTACAGCTATAAGGGATCTGATGCCTCCTTCTGTCTCTCACATACATGCACAAGAACACACATGCACACACCCACATACATGCATATATACACGTGTGCCTATATACTCAGACATACAGACAAGCACACACCCAGAGGCAGAGGACACAGAAAGAGACAAAAAGACAGAGAAATAAAGAAGTACATTTAAAAAAAAAGAACAAGGAGAATGCCAGGGCTGGGAAGCCGGAGTGGGTGGGTTGGTGATCAGGGGGAGTGGGGAGGGGATGGGGGCTTTCAGAAGGGAAACCAGGAAAGGGGGTAACATTTGAAATGTAAATAAAGAAAGTAGCTAATAAAAAATGTAAATAACAAGACAAAAAAAAAAAAAGAACAAAATGAAAACTGAAAAGTAAAATTAATGGTTTACACGATAAAACAGGATTATGTGCCAAGCATAGGACTCGCACATACTAGGTACATATGCTAGTACTGAGCTACAAACCCAGGTCCAGGTTACAAACACATAAACAAAAACTGTCAAATGGTTATCAGAAATTGCTAACTCAAGTATAAGAATGTCTCTAGTGACAGTACCTAACTTCCACTGCTTCAAGAAGACATTTGAACACATGGCACCCTAGTTTTATTTTTGTTTTTTTTTTTTTAAGTGTATATATGAGCAAATACTTTGTGTGATGTGAGCATGTGTGCATGCAGGGGTGTGTGTGTGTGCGTGTGTGTGTGTGTATGTATGTATGTGTGTGTGGGGGGGGTCTTGGTCTTCACATTATTTCTAAGGTAGGATTGCTCACTGAATCTGGAGCTCATGGATGCAGCTAACCTGCTGACGAACCTGCTCTCTAGGGAGACTCCTGTCCAGTCTTCTTGGTTCTAGGGTTATAGGTGTGTGCAGCAAGCCTGCCTCCCTCACTTTTATATTCGTATTGGAGATTGAACTCAGGCCCTCGTGCCTTCACATTAGGTACTTTACCAATGTGAGCCACTTCCATGTTCCTACTGAAACCTTCATTGGCATATATTCATTAAACACAGTATCAGGTTTCATAAGGATAACTCTCTCAGGTGTGTCATGTATTTTGCCCAAAATTCACCTCCCACACTATCCGTTCCCTTCACTGGTCTCCTTTCTAACCCCCTCCACTCTGCCTTCATGACTATGTATTCACCACTAGTTTTCAACACCATAATATCTATAAAAGGCCTATGACTTCTAGAAGAGATTCTTTTAGATATTCTCTAAATCAAACACATTTCACAAAGAATTTGTTCAATGATTTATTTCCAATAAGTCATTTTACATTTGTAAATTTTATAGTGTTATATTTTATTTTATAGTTTTCATATATATGTATATGTATATATATATATTCACCAAGGGGAATCCCCCAGAGTCCCAGTCCCAGAACAACCTTAGAGTAGGTTCCTTTCACACTGTATGGATTAGGAATCTGAAACTCAAAGGTTATATAGCATGTTCTTAATAACTGAATGCAAGGCCAAGACTTTATAATCTAACTCCTAATCCAAATATTTTCTACTTATTTATATTTTTCTTATTATAAACCAGATGTGGGGCTTGAAAGATGGCTCACTGGTTTAGAGCATTTGCTGTTGCAGCCGAGAAGCTGAGTTTTGTTCCCAGTACCACATGGCGGCTCACAACCATCTTTCTCACTCTGATATCTACGCAAAGTAACTTGCAAAAATGACATGATAAAAACATTTAAATTGGACCAAGATTATATTTAAATTTCATGCATACATGTAAATGTTAGCACCAAATAAGTAGATTTTAAAACCCTATGTTTATACCCAGGATATTTATACCTTAACCTCCAAAGTCCAAAAATAAAAAAATCAAGTATAAAATTAAGAAGTTACTGGGAATATAGTTTAGTGACAGAGCTCTTATCTAACATGTGAAAGGCCCTGGGTTTGATCTCCAGTACTGAGGAAAAAAATATGCAAGGTTCATTTTTAAAGAACTTTCTAAATCTATCTGTCACACTGTTCACATTAATCTTGGATATTTTATGTAGCATTTAGAACAGAAGACAAACACCAATTATATTTTATTAATAGTCTCTAAAAAGTAAATCATGTTCTAATTCAAATTTTGTTTTAAGCTTACCCACAATATAGATGAGGACCTGAAGCATTTCTTCTATTAATGTATTATACTGTTTAATCAAATCCTACAGAATTAAAAAAAAAGTGACATAAGAATCACAAACTCCAAGTTTGTATTTCTTGATTAGATGCAAGGTCCACCCAGTCTAGAGTTTTCTTCCAAGCACAGCAAGAGGTAGGAACCAAAACTCCCACCTGACAATGAAGTACTCAATCACAGTTGTTAGAGACTGACACTTTCTTCATTGCCATCATCACCACATTGTTATTTGTCCTAAGCCAGCAAATTCCAATCTTTCCTTGCTCTGCTCTTAGCTTCCTTTTCACTATGAGGGTGAGAAAGTGTCTTAAAGTGCATGTCCTAGCTATGGTAGGAATATCGTTCCCTAAAACATCTCTTATTTAAGTTCTTCTGATAGATCAGATATTTTCACTGAGGGTAAAGTGACAAAAATACCATTTCTTTTCTATATATAGCCTACTATTTGGGCCTCTGTAAAGGACTCTGAAGTTAGAAAAATTAAGGAATGGGATTTAATAAATTTAAAACAGTCAAGGTTGCCCCTTGTTGGTGGCCGCTCACACCTTTAATCTCATCACTCAGGAGGCAGAGGCAGGTGGATCTGAGTTCCAGGCCAGCCTGTACAAAGTGAGTTCCAGCACAGCAAGGGCTATACAGAGAAACCCTGTCTGGAAAAACTAAAACAAAACCTAAAACAACAACAAACCAGTCAGGATACTTCAAATATTAAAACTATACAGATGTGTCAGGGTACTGTAAGACAAACACAAGTTGTGAAAAATGTAACTAGTATAATAAAAATACTAAAATAAACATTTACAAAAATAGAAAAGGGAAAAAAGATTTAAAAAAAACATATAAAAGGAAAGAACCTACAATTTGCTAACTCCCCAAAAACCAATGATAATGAACCAAAATACGAAATGGTTTGTGCCATCTTTCACTATCGATGTGATAACCCCATGCTATCGGAAATACACACATACCAATCTGTTAATACTATTCAAGAGCCTTATATAAAAATGTGCTGTTTTATTCATCAAATTTACACATAAAATTTATCCTAAAGTAAATGCTTTCTACATGCAATGGAACCGCTATAGAGACTTTCAAAGTGATAATGTACAAACAATAATACAGGTCTGGTATTCATTCAATTACAAGGAGAAAATTCTATCATAATAGTTTGTAAAAAAGGCTACAAATTATAAAATGGCATATGTAGAATAAAGCTTTTGCTTTAAAAAACAAAATAGTGGTATTTTATCTTCTGAAGGCAGTATGTTAAGTGACATCTATTTTCTCTGTTGATCTATATAGAGCCTAAGTTTCTAGAGTGAAAGGAAAGTATGTGTGTTTGCATATTTGTGTATTCTGTGTGCATGTGTGATGTTTGGAGGTATAGATATCCCAAAGAATGGGAAAACCATGGTTCCTGGATACCTAGGACATCCCAACCTGAACATCAAAATCCAAGGAAGCGCAAGTCCCTCATAAGCTGATGTAGTATCTGTGCATAACCTATACACATCTTGCCGTATACTTTAAAAGTATATCTACACTACTCATAATACCTAATACAAATGTAAATATTAAATAGTGACTGTATAGTACTGTTTGCACATTAGTACAGAAACATTTTTTAAAAATATCTATTTGACCCCTAGTATGATATATCTGTATGGAAGACTAACTGTATATACAAAGAATACATATGTAAAAATAGTGATACCAATATGTCTTTTGAATTAATTCACACACCAGTCTCCATTGCTTACCTGGTCTTTTGTGGATATGGTTTTGTTAAAAGCATCAGCAAGTTCATATCTCTGAAGTACCAGTAACAAGAATTTGTTGGGATCCATTATAGATGCTCCAATCTGTGAAAGAAATTGAGTGTCATGTATTAAATGGAGGAACTCTTGTCTCTAATAGTCCCTTTAAAAAATTATAAAATAATTTTGCAGAAGATAATAGATTGCCCATTCTATTTCTATGTTATCATGTTCAGTTAATGGTGAAACTCAAGTAAAAACAGTATCTCCTCTTACTCTGAGAAACAAAAGAAGGAAAGGAAAGATCTAATGGAGAGTAACTGAAACAGGTACCTGAAGCATGATGATATCTTTATCATACATTTCTTCCCTGCATTTAACATCTTGATAATAGAAAACCTGTGAAAGAAATGTAAACAGATGTTAAAGGAATTGATTTTCAATAGACATCTCTTTCACCATACATGTTTATTTAAATGTGGATGTGTGTGTGTGTGTGTGTGTGTATAGACCAGATGTTACCATCAGCTGTTTTCCTCAATTGCTCTCCACTTTGTATGAGTCAGGATCTCTCACTTCAACCCAGAGCTCCCTGATTTGGCTAGTCTAACTAGCCAGCTTGCTATGAGAACTCTGATTCAGGATAATTGTTCCTGTCTGAAAGAATTACAGGGATGGAGAGGAGCCTAAAGAAAAGAAGGTCCAGCGACAGGCCCAAAGTGGATCCAGCTCAAGAGGAGGTCCCAAGGCCTGACATTATTACTGAGGCTATGGAGTACTCACAAAAAGGGACCTAACATGACTGCACTCCAGAAGACCCAACAAACAGCTGAAAGAGTCAGATGCAGATGTTTGCACCCAACCAATGGACAGCAGCAGCTGATTCTTGTTGTTGAAATAGGGAAGGTTGAAAGAAGCTGAGGAGAAGGGCAATCCTGTAGGAGGACCAGCAGTCTCAACTAATCTGGACCCACAAGATCTGTCAAACACTGGACCACCAAACAGACAGCATACATGATCTGATATTATGCCCCCAACACACATACAGTAGAGGACTTTCAGGTCTGTGTTCATTCAGAGATGATGCACTTAACCCTTAAGAGACTGGAGCCCCAGGGAGTTTAGAGGTCAAGTGGGGTGGGGGATGGGGACATCCACGTGGAGACAGGGAGTGGGGAGGAGGTATGGGATGTGGAACAGTTGGAGGGTAGATTGTGGGGGGTGGGGATAAAATATGGAGTGTAAAAAATAAATTAATTAAAAAAAAAGAAAAAAAAAAAAGAAAGAATAAAAAAAGAAAAAAATCATAACATCATTTTCTTCTAAGTGGCATCTTTAAAAGTTGTTCTCTGATCTTTTAAGAAAAGCACTTCTCCCTAAAACATAAGCAAAAATAATTAGGTAGTCATTGTTGTTTTTAAATGGTGCTGGGGGCTGAACCCGGATTCGCACGCAACTTTGATTAGGGCAGATTCAAGAACCACCATAGAAACAAAACAAAAACAATAGCAAAAGGACAAACAGGGGCTAGAGAGATGGCTTAGGTGCTAATAGCACCTGATGCCCTTCCCAAGGGCCTGGGTTTGATCCCCAGCACCGACACAACAGCTCACAATCATCGATAACTCCAGTTCCATTGATACTGCATGACATACATGGTGCTCAGACACACAAACAGACAAAACACCCAAACCCACACCCACTCAGAGGGGGGGGGGGAGGGACGGAGGGAGGGAAGGAGAGAATATGAGAATGAAAATAGGACAGTTGGTGTTGGTGGGAAGACTTAACGTCTCAAAGGGATTCCTGTGCTCCTACTGGCTTTCAGATGAGATAAATATTAAATAGGAAAAAGGAGAAACACTTATAGGATCCCCAGGATTTTTATGTCTAAGAGATATGTGTGACAGATGGCACCATACCTGGCTGATGAGCGAGAGCCCGTTTCTTCGCCACATCTCGGCAACAACCTGAGCCACCAGCACCAGGCAGCGCAGCGGGTACTCCACCAGGACCTCTACTTGAAAGCCGTCCTGAAACACAGTGAGTGCCGTTTCATTAGTTCCCACACTGCACATGCCTCGACTTAAGCAAGAAGTGTGTAAAATGGGAGAGCTTGCATTTGGAATTCAGATTTTAACATGAAGCATCCTGCTGAGAAGTGACTAAATATGAGTATTTAACAAGGTTAAAAAATATGATTTTCTTTCCCACCCATCAACAGAGATGACTAGAAAATACTTAAGAGTCACTTACAAAAGGCACAAATTCATGTAGTCTTGTAACAGCACCTAGTCTGCTTAAACGGACATGAAGACCTACACCATTTAAAAGAAGAGAAAAGAAAACAAGAAAGCAATTAAACCCTATTAATATATTTTTTGTTAACTTAAAGTTTGGGAAAGTTGGGTTATTTAAAATATATTTTCACTAGAGTTGAGGGTGTATCTCAGAGTGCTGGTCTTGCAGGCAGCAAACCTTCAATTCACTCTCCAGTCTGCCCCCAACACACACACATTCTACGTTTATACTCCAAATGAAAACATCTGACTTCTAATTTTGAAATACAGTATTACCAAAACACAATTCTATGTTGTACAACATCGTACATTGTATATAATTCATATAAAACTAAGTCTACTTCTCCACATGTTTACTCTATTATTAAAGGAAAATCAAGGGCTGGAGAGGTGGCTCAGTGGTTAAGAGTGCTGACTGCTCTTCCAAAGGTCGTGAGTTCAAATCCCAGCAACCACATAATGGCTCACAACCATCCTTAATGAGATCTGATGCCCTCTTCTCAGGTGTCTGAAGACAGGTACAATGTACTTACATGTAATAAATAAATAAATCTTAAAAAAAAAAAAAAAAAAAAAAGAGGGTCAGCAAGATGGCTCAGTGGGTGAAGGTGCTTGCTGTCAAGCTCAGCAGCCTGAGTTTAATCCCCAGAACTCATGTGGTGGCACGAGAAAATGAACCCCCACAAGTTACCTTCTGATCTCCATACATTCACCATAACATATCACTCCCTCATCCAAAACAGAAATAAATACACAAATGTAATTTAAAAGATAAAAAAGAAATATCAAAAGAATTGAAACCTAATCTGAATTTTGGT
Source organism: Mus pahari (assembly GCF_900095145.1). Taxonomy (NCBI): domain Eukaryota; kingdom Metazoa; phylum Chordata; class Mammalia; order Rodentia; family Muridae; genus Mus; species Mus pahari. The sequence continues at coordinate 104,340,461 of NC_034592.1, forward strand.
ATAAATTTATATAAAAATCAACATTTATAATATTTAGAAACTGGGTAATTGGTAGAAAAGTTATCCTTAGATAAGAATAAAGTATGAGTGAACTTCCTTGGATAAATATTGTGGTGACAGCTCTCAAAGGTCAGAAATAATGACTGTCTCTAACTTCAGCATCTAATGGGCGTATATGGAACAACGAAAAAGGGAAATTACCCTTCTACTTTCAGAGTATCTAGAAGAGTGACCAGAAAGACATAGAAAATGAAAACACTTACCAGCAAGCGTTCTAGAGAGTGGCAGGTGTATGCTTACAAGGTCCTCAGACACTTTGTAGGATTTGGTTTCCAGACTGTGACCACACAATTGCACCACTGTCTTGGTACTGGACATGAAATTTGTACTGCACCTCATTACAGCTTTGTGACATTCTTTATAAGCTACCAGTAAGAGATCTTCCTAAGGTAAAAGAAAACAGAAATATATTGACAAGTCAGCACTTTGTCACCTACTATGTAATAAATATTTGTTAAATATAAGCACAAAATTATTCTATGTATTCCCAGGGTTACCTCCATAGGATGTAAATCCAGAGAAAATATAAAATGTAAACATTTATAATCAAGAGTAAAAATTGCAGGCACCAATTAAATGATATAACTATCTTCAAAAGGCCAAAATAACAAGCATAATTGGGTTTCCCTATGTAACAGTTCTGGCTTTCCTGGAACTAGCTTTATAGACCAGGCTGGCTTCAAACTCACAGAAATCCACCTGCCTCTGCCTCCTGGGAGAAAAGGTGCATACTAACACATGCAGCAGATGTTTCTAATAAATAAATCTCTAGGCTTGATTTCTCACAGCACATACAGAGAGAATATACGCATGAGGAAAGATGAGAAGGGGCATTCTCAGAAAGATCTAATAAAAAATGGGGGGGGGGAATACAACTTCTATTTAAATAGTGGGAAAGAATTAAAAATGACATGACTCAAAGGTTTTATGGGTGGAGTCACTGAACATTAAGCTGGAAATACTGCAATATGTAAATATATTGACTATGTCTATAGTGTAATGGAGACAATATATTTTTCAAGAATTAATGTGAGTCACCAAAGGTGAAGAAAGAAAAGGATAAACTGAGGAGACCCAGACACTAACAGGGTGATGGCACACATTTGGGACACAGAAAATCAAATCTGAGCATGGTAGGAAAACAGAAGTGTCCGTCACTCGATTCTGCAGTTCAGTGCTTCTCACACTGCTTTATAGTAAGAAAGGGGCTCCATAGCCAAGTAAATTGGGGAACATTCCTCTCAGGTTACAGCACATTGATTATGAAACACACACAACATGGAGGCTCTGGGGTTTCCTGTATGGAATAACGTTTTTGTTGTTGTTGTTGTTGTTGTTTTTCGAGACAGGGTTTCTCTGTATAGTCCTGGCTGTCCTGGAACTCTCTTTGTAGACCAGGCTGGCCTTGAACTCAGAAATCTGCCTGCCTCTGCCTCCTGAGTGCTGGGATTAAAGGCATGCACCACCACCCCCGGCAGAAGAACATTTTAATAGCAATGCTAATGATAGAACAAGGAAAGTCAAGATGAGAGAATACAAGCTTGAAATTGCAGAAACTGGTAACAAAACAATTTAAGATATTCTGAGTCTAAATATAAAAAATGTTAGTCTAAGAACAACTGTCTGTAAACAAACTAAACTAGAAGTCCAGCTTGGGCAACTGAAGTCTTTAATTAATGAAAGACCTTTATAAAAAGAATACTGGCCAGGCAGTGGTGGCGCATGCCTTTAATCCCAGCACTTGGGAGGAAGAGGCAGGCAGATTTCTAAGTTCAAGGCCAGCCTGGTCTACAGAGTGAGTTCCAGGACAGCCAGGGCTACACAGAGAAACTCTGTCTCAAAAAACCAAAAAGAATACTGAGACATTCTTTTGGCAAGAAGAAAGGCAATCACCATTGAGCCTGATAGCTGATAAAGAAACTGTTAGGACTGTGTGGGCTTGTAAAAAGCCAAGGGAAAGAGAGTCCTCTCTCTCCCAACCGGCTCCCTCACCCCCTCTGCCTAGCTAAAACCCGCCATATTATATTCCTAAAGCTAGCCACCAAGGTCTATGCCCTTATTTGACCACTCCTCATCCTAACATGGGGTTTCCCCTTTTACCTATATAACTCATCATTTGCCTATGGGCCACTTCTGTCTCCTCTCTCTCCAGAGGCTGTCCTTTGTTGTCATATCTACGACCCACCCACCATCCCCAATCCCATCTCAACAAATATCCCTTCTCTCTTTCTTCCTCACCTTCTGTCTTTGTCTCTTATTCCCAACCCTTTGTCTTTAGGGGCAGATAAATTTCCTTTGTACTGCAAACTTTGGCTTGGGGGTCCTGAGCCAATACCCTTCTTTTTGAAAGGGACTTCCACTGCTCTAGAGGGCAGGGGTCCTATGTGCCCATAGGCAGGTGAGTAAGTGTGGAAAAAAAGAAGATAACCAAGGAGACAAATCCCAGGAAAAGAAGTATAAGTTAGAACCAAGAGCCTTGGTAAAGGTATTGGTTTACATAAAAGAAACTAAAAGGTGGAGGCTAAGTGTTGAAGACATGGAGAAACCTGGTCAGATTATGTGGTCTACACAGAAAAACTGGAGGGAACAATGGAACTGTCTCAGAATGGCAACCTTCTCAGTAAAAATAAGGGTCACCACAAAGATGACTCAGTGGGTAAAGTGTTTGCTGTGTTAAGGACCTAAGTGTGGTTCTCAAGTACCAATGTAAAAGCTGGATTGGGTGGCTACCGATACCCACAGTGCTGGGGGCAGAGACAAGATCCCACAGGGCTTCCTGGCCAGCCAATCCAGCTAAAATGGTAAGACCTAGGTTCAGTGAGAGACACTCTATCAATAAGGCATAAAGAGGGAAGGCACCCTGTGTGTGTGTGTGTGTGTGTGTGTGTGTGTGTGTGTGTGTGTGTGATGCATATGTGTCTATATGCCTATGGAGACAAATATAACCTTGGGGTTTTATCCCTCAGGATCATCCACTTTGTGTCTTTTATTGGAACCTGGGCTCACCCATTAGTTAGGGTGGTTGGCAAGTGAGCCCCAGGGAACCTCATGTCTCCACAATGCTCCCATCACTGAAATGACAATCACCCACAATGGCTATCTTTTTATGTAGATGCTGGAGCTCAACAGAATACAGGTTTTTATGCTTGCATGGCAAAGACAAAACAAAACTAAAAAAACCCACTATGCACTCTTAGACACTGAACCATCTTTCCAGTAGTCCCAAGATACATTTTTTTAAAAATTACTTTTTATTTTATGTATATGGCTGTTTGCCTGCATGTATATCTGCGTATCATGTATGTACACTGCCTGTGGAGGCCAGAAGAGGTGTCAGAGTCCTTGGAACTTGAGTTACAGATGGTTGTGAGCCACTGTGAATGTTGGGAATTGAACCCAGGTCCTCTGCAAAGGCATCAAGTACTCTTAAGAGTTGAGCCATTTCTCCAACCCCCAAGGCCGAGCCTGAGACACATTTTCTAATCAAATATAAAAGAATGAATTTTCCTTTTATACTTAATAATATAATTTTAAGTAACTAAGACAGTCACATTATAAACTTTTATATCAAGAAAACTATAGCATAAGCTATGCCACTAATAACTATTGGAGCACTTACAAAAGTGCACATCCTACTACCAAATCTTTAACTTACATCACAAGCACACCACTCTTGGAACATGAGCAAAATATTCTTTAGTTGCATCTGTATAGCGATGGCAGCCTCCCAGTCAGGGTCCACTTCAATGTGTTGTCCAACTTGTCTTCTGATTTCTTCCATTCCCTGCAAGGAAAGGCGGGTTAATCCATCACCGTTCTGTTGTTGTTCCTCTATGGCAGAATATAAAAATGCCAGCATTTATAGTCACAAATGCATAGTAGTTTAATATGGTGACTATATGGTTACATGTATTACATGTAATACATTGTAATCACATGTTATTACAATACAGAATGCATGAGTTAGAGCACTAGCTTTCCAAAGTGCACAGTTCAGGGGTATCTGACTATATATACCAGCAGTCATTCTCTCATGTGGAAAACAAGAATCATAATAGAAAATAAACCTATAAACTAAGGATACTTATGAAGTCTTACTATGTGTAAGCATTCAACAATAACACCATTGACTACACACACACACACACACACACACAAAACAAGTAGTGTTTATATCTTACACTACATTACAGAAGTTTTCTTCTATGAAAACCACAATTTACATCTTTTTTAAGTAGACTTTTAAGAAGAGACTTTTAAAAAGAGAACAGACTGTTCTTCCTAGCACCCACATGGTGACTCATAACAACCTGAAATTCAAGTTCCAGGAGATTCAACACTCTCTTCTGGCACACAGGACACCAGGCACACACATGGTACATAGATATATTCAGTGAAGATACCCATACAAATAAAATAAAAATAAATCTCAAAATAAAATAAAATGGGAGGAAAAAGGAGATGGATTTTTTAAAACTAACTTATTTTATTGGTACACTAAAGAATTATCATACCTGCATACAGGTAAGAATCTTCAGAAAAGACCGGAAACCTTCCAGGAACTGTGCTCTTAATCTTTCTGTCCATGTGATAGGCTTGCTAATCAGGATGTACCTATCATTTCAATAGAAGAAGAAATAGTTTACTTCTTTATTTTGAGATGATATTAAGGTTCCCAGGGATACAGACAATGTTGGCTCATCAAAATTGTGAGTTCTAATTTCTTACAGTAATTAAAACCTCTGGGCAGAACTAGAGTTATTTATTTGGCTTTTTATATATACATATAAAACTGGCAAGATGAGGGAATCATGACAAGACCACTATCAAGGCTAAGCCTGGCTTTCTAAATTCTGCTTCAGATTAATGGAGCAACCTAGAGTGTCACAGTACAGGCTGTCATAAGACAACACCTGTAGATAAATGTAGTATAAGACATCCTCAGACTTGTCATAACCATTACCCAAAGGCCAAGGCAAATCCTTTCAGGCACAGGGAATTTCAAGCTGACCTCCTACCTCCAGGACTCCAGAACCTAGAACCTGTAAGGTGACACACCCACGTGTCACCATGCCTTGCACATTAGGATGGACAAATTTGGAGAGATGTACAGGCTTGTGCTAACCTACAATTCACCAAGTCAGTATTTCTTTTGGATAATAATTGCTTTCAACAGGAACAAAGCTAATCATGGACTAAGCCCTCAGGTATGATCAACAACTATTAAAAACTATTTACACTTACTGAAGGAAAATGCATTCCTGTTATATATGTGTGTTGTACAAGAAGGATTGGGAATGTAAATATGAATAAGATCTACTCCATCTTTGAAATTCAAAGAATACTGGGAAGACACAGTGAACACTATAATCCAGCGTTAGCCACACACAAACAAACAAGCAAAAACAGGCACCAAAGGAAGTACTACAGAACACAGAAGACCATACAGTAAACTGTCTGAAAAAAGTCTGCATTGGAAAAACAGTGCAGATTATGGTTTGATTTCTCCTATTTTTTAGATACCCATCAATGTGGTAACTATACATCAAAAAATAAAAATATAATTATGAGCTAGGCCTGTTAGTATACCCCTTTAGTCCCAGCGCAAGGGAGGTAGAGTCAGGTGGATCTCTATGAGTTCTAAGCCAGCCTGGTCTACATAGCAAGGTCCAGAATATCCAGGACTACATAGAGGGACCTTGTCTCGGTGATGGTGATGGTGATGATGATGATGGTGTAAGATGGCTCAGCAGGTAAAGGTGCTTGCCAGTAAGTCAGATGATCTGAGTTCAATGCCGAAGACCAACATGATGGAAGAACTAATGACTCCTATAAGTTGTCCTCTACCTCTCTACCTTCACATACCACATATGCTGAGCCATGTTCTGTCTCATGAGCGCTCTCTCTCTCTCTCTCTCTCTCTCTCTCTCTCTCTCTCTCTCTCACACACACACACACACACACACACACACACACACACACACACACACACACACACACACACACACACACACACACACCAAAATAATAAAAACAAACAAACAAAAAAACCCAAATACGGGCTGGTGAGATGGCTCAGTGGGTAAGAGCACCCGACTGCTCTTCCAAAGGTCCGGAGTTCAAATCCCAGCAACCACATGGTGGCTCATAACCATCCGTAACAAAACCTGGTGCCCTCTTCTGGAGTGTCTGAAGACAGCTACAGTGAAATGTACTTACATATAATAAATAAATAAATCTTAAAAAAAAAACAAATATATGTAACAAAAATGCAATCAGCAGGACCTTATCAAATAGTTGAAATATGCTAGTTATTATTTCTTAAAGACAAAACAAAAAACAAACAAACAAAAAAACCAAATCAACATTCATTAAAGGTTAAAAAAAAAAAAAAAAAGTCACACAAGTCATGAGAACTATCACTTAAAATATAGTCCACAAAACACCAGGTTTGTAGAAACAGCTCTTGACCTCTAGTCAGGTAAACTGAGTAAGAATCTTCATTTCAACAACTCTTTGGATAATTTGAAATGTTCTGACTGACACAGGTTACATTTACACTTCTAGTTCATTCCTGAGTGCTGATCTAACAAATAAAGATGCAAGGGGCAAGAGAAGGAAATGGAAAAAAAAGAAAGGGGTCTACAGCAAGACAGATAGCAAAAATAACAGGGAAAGGAAAGGGTGAGGGGACTTGTTTTGATCTGCTACACTTTCCAGAAATGGGACACAGAAACCAGTTAAAATAATAAAAGGAAGATTCCTTAATACAATCAAAGTTTAAATAAAAAATTTTGACTTTCTATTTCTATCTAAGTTAGAAATTCGGAAGCCAAATACACCATCAGATACCTTCCAGACTTGAGACCTTGCTGGGTGTTGCGGCTGGGGGACTTCATGGCATACAAATGATTCTCCAGGTTCAGCAGAAAGGAACATTAATTCAGAAAAGACTTTGCAGCTATGATTGCTGTCTGTTTCTTCATGTCAAATAACAACTGAATTGTTTTTTTTTTTCTAAATGGACAAGGGGAGCTAGAACCAAATAAGGAAAGCCACAAAGAGGACAAGATTTCAATGACTTTGCTAATGCTCAGAAAAGACTACTCAGAACTGGGATTCACTCTTAGAGAGCTAAACTTCCCTTAGGCAATGTCAACCGAGTACCACACACGCCAAGGGGCTTGCTTTATATCTAGGTGTAGTCAGCTAAGCACAGTAAGTGGCTGGACTGCAGAGATCTGAAAGAACATGATCTAAAAGAGATCTAAAAGAACGTCAGTATTTGTAGCAATTACTGATTTAAAAGCAGCTTTTGTGGAAAGATGAATTAACACATATATAGAGAATAAGGTATAACTGCAGAATGAATGTTAAGAAGCAGAAAACAGGGCTTCATGACTATTTCTTAAACACCATTTCTGAGTACTGTTTTGGTTTTAGAACAGGTTTCATTGTTGTTTTCTATGCCCTCTGCGGGGATACATGATGTCCTAAAAGGACTACGAGCAGTACAGATAAATAACAGTCAGGCTGAAACTCCAGGTCCACCACGCAGGAGCTCTGTAACCTACAAACCAAGATTACGCTACCTACTTTATAAGAATGTTGCAATATTCAAATAAAGTTAATATAAGCAAAGTTCTTTACCACGTGAGAACCACTAATACATTTCACAGCACCCTTTTGAGAGTGACCTGTACTTATTGAGCAGGTTATTTAAACTGTTAGTTTTGTCTAAAATAACTCAGTTATGAGACTATGGCAGTGACTACATTTTACCCTGTAAAGTAGACCATGTCTCATCAATGAATCAACACGGACATTTCAAATACAGCCACTAGGACGTTCTATTCTGAACACTGTGACTTACACAGTTTGACAAAGGAACAGATCCAAATGGCAATGCTGATCACAACCCCATGCTGATCACAACCGGGCTTATCCACCTTCAGTATTTATATTAGAGGTGTGATTTCCTAAATTTAACAATTTACTAAACTCTGAAGAAAACAATTTGTAGACACAATGACATTTTGAAATAAAAGATTTTGAGATAATTTTGAAAATCAAAACTTGGTAAAATCAAGAATCTACTGTAGCTTCCAGAAATCTGTTCATTGCTTTTTCCCAGGGCTGAGAATCAAACCCAGGGCTTTGGGTATTTTAGGCAAACACTCAACTACTGAACCTACTCAACTACTAAGTTCCTAATCCCACTTTTTAAAGAGACTACATTATTTTTAAGTTGGGCTAGAAGCCTATTTCTTTACTGTTGCAGGATATTTGATCACACTGTGAACCCTGAGATTGTTATTTACTAGAAAAACCTGTTTTTAGTTGTGGTATGGCTCAGCCTTAGCACACACCTTTAATCCAAGAGCTTTCTCTTTGAATGTTGTAAAGGACTAAAAAGTCAACCATAGGTCAAGAGGTGGAGCAAACAACCAGTGGACAGGAAGTGAACATAGGATTATTAAGAAAAAAACCAGAAAGTAAGGGGAAGTCAAAAGGACTGATAGAGAGATGCACAGGAAATAGAAGGGAGGGTAGTTCAGTTTGAAGGAACTTTTTAGAGATGGTGTGAGAGGAGATATTAGTTCTGGGACATCAGCTGAGGGGGAAGGTGAGCTGGGAGCTTTCTCTGCCTCTCTGAGCTAGGAGGCTTTCACCCCAGATCTTTTTTTTTTTTTTTTGGGTTTCGAGACAGGGTTTCTCTGTATAGCCCTGGCTGTCCTGGAACTTACTCTGTAGACCAGGCTGGCCTTGAACTCAGAAATCCGCCTGCCTCTGCCTCCCGAGTGCTGGGATTAAAGGTGTGCGCCACCACGCCCAGCCTTCACCCCAGATCTTGACTCCTGATTCTTCATTGGTAAAATGGAGAGATTGAGAATGTTTAAAAAAAGCTAACCAACAACTGTTTACCTTACGTATTATGCACAGGCATTAGAAGTAGGTAAAACTTGTTTCCAATCATATGTGACTGGGAGCTTTAAAAAAATTGTGTGTGTGTGTGTGTGTGTGTGTGCACAAGTACAGATGGCTGTGGATGCCATAGAGCTGGAGTTCCGGTTGCATGACGTGTGGGTGCTGGGAACCAAACTTGGGTTCCTTGTAAGAGAAACAAATGCTCTTAACTGCTGAGCCATTTCTCGAGCCCCATCTTGCGGCTTTTTTAAAAACAGCAAACTAAGGATTATATGGTCACTCTAATATATGCTAAAAGAAGTTCTTTGATGTCCATGATTTATTAAATAATGATCTATCAGAATTTTTAGAACATTCACCATTTCTAAAGTAAATGGAAATTTATTTTAATGATCAGATCAGTTCTATTATATGATTCTAATTTTAGTTTAAGATTTTTAAAAATTATTTTTCAATATGTATTGGGTAAGTGTGCATGTATTTGCACACATGTCTGCAACTGCCTGTAAAGACCAGCGAGATGGTAAGATCCCCTGGAGCTGGAATCCAGAGAGACAGTGAGATCCCCTGGAGCTGGAGTTAAAGATGGTTTTGAGTCACCCGATGTGGGTAGTAGGAACTGAACCCAGATCTTCTGCAAGATTAGTATGTACCCATAAACACTGAATGATCTAGCTAGCCTGCAAATTTTAGTTTGTTTGTTTTATTGAATGTATGACTGCTCTGTCTACATGTACACTTGCATGCCAGAAGAGGGCATCACATCCTTTTATAGATGGTCATAAGCCACCATAACTATTGCTGGGAATTCAACTCAGGACCTCTGAAAGAGCAGTCAATGTTCTGGACCACTAAGCCATCCTCAGTCCTCAGCACCATTATGCCATTGGGTTACACTCAGTAAGACTTTGCTGAAGACATTTACGAAAGTCTGGTGTTGCTCATGGGAGACTGATTCCATTCCCTAGATATGTAAAACAATAAAGTATCTGCAAATAACCCATATACATCACAGGTGATTTAATACCTATACAAAGCAAATGTTCTATAGACAGCTGACTACAGTGTTTTGAAATAAATCAAGGAAAAAAATTGTACAAGTTCAGTACAGAACCGATCATCTTTTATTACTTCTGAGTTGTAGGCTGGGTCCCCAGATGCAGAGCCAACTGCATTAGTATATGGCAATTACAATTGCTTGTGCCTGCCATCAGGGTAAAGAGAATCCTAGTCAAGAAGAGGATGAAATGTCTACTTAGACGACAGAGCAAGTAAGCACACGGTCCAGCAGTGCCCTCACCTGTTAACTCCAACCACTTACTTTAGGTCACATATGATTGCATAGACTCTTCCCAGTTTGTCCTGGCTATAACCCTGGAAGTTGAATTTATTGTTCCTGTCCAAGTATTCAGGTAAAACTTCTAGCAGAGTTTCAGTAATGACAGAAATAACATTCTGTTCTTCAATAAGATGCCGGGCCTGTAGAATATTTCAAGAATATTGTCTTAGCATAATCTCACCATAGTATGGACTTAATTTATTCACTCACTTGGTTGACCAGCATTTCATCTTGTTTTTATAATAGCATCTTGCTATACACCTAGACTGGCTTCAAACTTAAATTTTTTCCTGTTTTGGTTAAAAAAAAAAAGAGCACAGCCATAAATAAATGTGTTTGTTTTGGAGGCAGGGTCTCTCTATTTCAGTCCTAAATATCCTGAAACTTGCTACATAGGACAGGCTGGCTTCAACTCACAAAGATTCTCTTGCTTCCTCTTTCCTCCCAAGTGCTACCATTAAAGGAATGTGCCACCATGCCTGGCCAGAAATAGTTTTTAACAACTGTATATTTATTATTTAGAGGCTGGGTCTCACTATGCAGCCTTGGCTGGCCTGGAGCTCACTCTGTAGACCAGGCTGACCTTGAACCCATTGTGATCTGTCTGCCTCTACATCCTGAATGCTGGAACTAAAGGTGTGTGCCACCATGCTCAGCCGAATAAATGTTTATTGAACAGTAAAATAAGTACCTAGTCTTTAAAGAACAGCAATAACTTCAGAAGTTAACTTCTAGGATTTGGGTTTTATCTTTATTTTCGGTGCTGAAGATTGAACCCTAAGCCTTGTAGATGCTTAGCAAGTGTTATACTATTGAGCTACACTCCTAGTGTAAAAATTAGTTTCTAGAAGTAAAATCCCCCTTTCCTCGATAACTAGGAAATACCTATGTCAACTATACCAAACCTATTACCCAGATTATTTAAGCAAATATTTGTCATCTGTAGCCATACCATAAGCAATGAAGAGCACAGATAACTTTCACAGCCTCGTTCCTATTGCGATCTATCTGCTATTTCTCCTTCCCCCAATTCACTTCTCTTCCCTAGCCTTCTCTTTGTCCCTTTGAAATGGGGAGATAGGGACAGTTAACCAGACTTTCAAGAAGAAACAGAAAAATAAACAGCATTAAAAGGACGCAGTCCTTGTCCCCCCGGCCGATGCAGCCCATCTCACAGTAGGGTCTGCTGGGCACTCTCCCGCTCTCAGTTTTCACCTTACTGTATTTATCTACCAACAACTATAACTAAAGAACAAAAGAAAGGCAAAAATTAAAAATGCACCGTATTGGTATTGAAAAGACAACACTCCAGAGAGTAAGAAACCAAAAATGGACTCTGTGGACAAGGGGAGCTTCCAGTGATGTTCTCCCTGGGTACCACTAGAGTTACTACCCAGGGAGATACCACTGAAGTATTAAAACTTCCAAATGAAAGTAGCCCCACTCTGTGATTATCACGTGGTTTTAATTTGACCCCATCAAGTTCCCCTGAGAGCATCTTGTACATACCAAGGTTGGGACAGTGAACATCTGAACGGACAGAGCGGTAATGGAGATGCTTCTCTCGTGGTCGTCGCTGATATACTCCTTCTGCAGCTGTTTATAATACTGAAAGATGCAAGGAGAACCCATCGCAAGTCACTACTAAGACCTTTCAATTCCGAACTTCAGTAACGGCCTTGAGAATGGCACAGCTCATAAGATGACAAGTTAGACTTCTGGTATCATTATCACAATTGACAAAAACACCATCAAGAGCAAGGAACAAGACTAGCACATAAATTCAATGACTTGATCTAGCAGACACAGACAGACTATTAACTTTAAATTCAAAAGAGACAGCTGAAAATCATGGCAGAGTACAATAGTGTACCTTACCCATTCTCAAAAAACAAAAAACAAAAAACAAAAAACAAAAATACCCCTCAGGCAATGTTTTACAGTTTCTACTCTAACAGCACAGAGTTGGATATATTTAAAGTATTTAGCAACTTATATGAACCAGGAGATGAATCATAGTCAGTCAACAATTAAGCAGAGTGGGCTTAACAGCTTTTCGTCCATAGTGGTACATACCTGCCCTCCTGTGTTAGATCAAAGTCAAACACCACATTTATCAAGTAATAAGCTTCTTTTAAACAGAGTTATAAACAATTTGCCTATTTAATCGCTTTCTACAGAATTCTAGGGTTTAAGAGATGACCATGGTATACAAAAACTGTATCTCATCTAAGTAAGATCAGCTTTTGTGTAATGGATAAAATTTCACTTTAGATCACATATTCTTCTATCTAGGCCCAATGATCTTATGTCTAAAATGTTTTAGAAAGTGTTTACATCTTCAGCTACCATCACCTCCAAGGGAAAAGACATACATATATTTTCTTAATTCCTGTTGTTATTTTATGTGTATGGGTGTCTTGCCTGTGTGTGTCTGTGTACCCTTTGAGTGTGGAGTGCTTGTGGAGGTCAGAAAACCTTGGATCCTCTAGAACTGGAGTGAGCTAACATTTTGGTGCTAGGAATTAAACCTAAGTCCTCAGGAAGAACAAGTGCCCTTAAGCCATCTCTCTGGCCTCTAAATGTTCGTTCTTAACAATGTGCTCAGAGAATCCAAAGAAGGCATCTTATCCCCATGCTGTGGGTCATTTACCCACAACAATTGCTATGTCCTCTCTGTTTCCAACTCTAGTTTTGGTTCTGTCTCTACCCTGTCCTATGCCTCTTAGAACCATCTAAAAATTAAAATCAGAAGGAGTTCCCCGGCACAGCAGTGCACACCTTTAATCTCAGCTCTTGGAATGCAGAGACAAGTAGATGACTGTGTCTTAATGCTGGCTGGGGTGACACAGTGAGACCTGTCTCAGAAGGGTAGGGAGAGCTGGAGAGATGACTTGGTGGCTAACAGAGGCAAGTAGATGACTGTGT
>NC_034592.1:104354275-104364263 GCF_900095145.1 Mus pahari
AGTGAGACCTGTCTCAGAAGGGTAGGGAGAGCTGGAGAGATGACTTGGTGGCTAACAGAGGCAAGTAGATGACTGTGTCTTAAGGCAGGCTGGGATGACATAGTGAGACCTGTCTCAGAAGGGTAGGGAGAGCTGGAGAGATGACTTGGTGGCTAACAGATGCAAGTAGATGACTGTGTCTTAAGGCTGGCTGGGATGACATAGTGAGACCTGTCTCAGAAGGGTAGGGAGAGCTGGAGAGGTGCTTGGTGGCTAAGAGCACTAGCCGCTTGTTCAGAGGACTCAGGCTTCATTCCCAGAGGCCACAAGGTGGCTTAAAAATCCCTCTAATCCCAGGTCCAAGAGATTTGACACCCTCTTCTGGCTTCAGGCACAAACATGGCCCACAAACATACAGGTGGATGAAATATACACAAAATGAAAGTAAATAAATCTTCAAAAAAATCAAAAAGAGTCAATAAATGATCTATCTTTGAATAAGGCAAAGTAACAATCTCAATGTCCCTGTTCTGTGTAACCTCGCAATCGTACTTGGACAATAAGTAAAAAGACATAACAATGCACAGCATAAAACAGATCAATAAAGCAACATAAAAGAGTTTTATTTTTATTTTTGTGATTTTAATCTCAGCTAAATATACTGGTCCCCTAATTTCTGCCCCCACCACCTGTATATCTGCCCTCTTCTCTGCTATTCCCTCCACGCAGACAATTCTATTCTTGCAGTAACTTTACCAGCAGGCAAATAAATGATCAAAAAGGATGGGGGGAGGGGAGACGAGAAGAGTGACTGTAATAACCTGCCTTTGCTTGGCCTTGGGAAACAGGCTGTTTTCCAACTATCTTCTCTCTAAAATTCCAATCCAACAACTACCACTTGTGAAAATACTTACTGTCATATAAAATAATACATTTTTAATGAATAAATTAATAACTTAAAATGAGCTTCATACATATCTGTTTCTATAACTACATTTGTAAAAATTATGTTACAGTTATAAACAGCAATTACCTTTACAAATTCCATAGCAAAGAGTTTTTTGTATTCCATCTCCATAAAAAAACTACTAAAGATCAATTCATGAAGGATCTTACGGGCACCTGTAGATCATTAGGAAGCAGAGGATGAGGGCATCATTAAGACAGAGACAAATTATTCCAGGCATTAGAACTAACAGAGCAGAGGTGTTTTGTCTTGCTTTGTTTTTTAATTACCATGCTAACAGCTTCAATATCATGAATTAAACACACAGAGGCTACCAACTCTTCCATTTTCTGCACCTCTCCCATCACTCACCTTACTGTTGATCCCTCCAAACCTGTGTTTTCATCAGATTTTTAAATTTTATTTTACTTTTAATTATGTGCAGGTGTGTGTGTGTGTGTGTGTGTGTGTGTGTGTGTGTGTGTGTGTGTGTGTGTGTGTGTGTGTGTGTGTGTGTGTGTGTGTGTGTGTGTGTGAGAGAGAGAGAGAGAGAGAGAGAGAGAGAGAGAGAGCGCTGGTGTTTGCGCATGAGTGCAGATGTTCACAGAAGCTAGAAAAGGAGGTCAGATCTCCTGAAGCTGGAGCTCCAGACTGCTGTGAGCCCCCTAGTTTGGTACTGGGAACTGAACCTGGGATCTCTGCAAGAGCAGTGCTCCTTCCGAACCTCTAAGCCACTTCTCCAGCCCAGCTCCATTTTATTTTTTAATACCATTTTACACTAAGTCTGTCCTTTCCTCTTCCATACCTTTCAGACTCTCATCTTTTACTTTCTATGTCTCACTTAGATTGCTATAGTAGTGAAAACATGCGTTAATAAAAGCATTGTTATATAAATCTGATCAAACACTTTTCAGTTAGCTCCTCTTTCTAAGTGAAAGGCACTACTGTTAAAAGACAGTATTCCTGGATTTTTAACCAGAAAAATTAAATTAGTTAACCTTGCCTTCACAAATAACACAAATCAAGATCGTGTTCAGTAACTGATTTCACACAAGACAGACCTCGGTCCTCTGGTGAAGCTATAACCTTCCCCTGACCCTGCACATAGCATAAGTAGAGGTCTACTTACCTTTATAAAGTTTTGCATCCCAAAGCATTAGTCTGCTTATAAGACAGGGATTTTCAGAGCCAGGTTCTTCTATGAGGCAGGCCTGGCAAAATATCTGTCTAAAGTCACCTACAAATAAAGGAAGTCAAACAAAGTCAAATGGTTTTTCTTCATATGATGTCTCTCCTAAAAGTGTTTCTATAATAATATGTAAAAATATGAAAATTAACCTTGCTATATTTGATGCCAAGAATAATTATGTCATCAAAGACTCAAGAGCCAATGAAACATGTTATTTGATATGCATTTAAAAACAAATTTAAGGTATTATAGACTTGAAATGTAATCCTGACTAAATCAATCAAAATAAATACATGACCGAGAAATAAGAAATTTCAATGATAAACATTTCTATAAAACACAATAGTTACTTAGAAATCAGATAAAAAGGGTATATGCCTACTTGAATAGCTCATAATTTTGTTCATCCAGGAGCCAAGGCGTAGAGCAAATTTCTGGTGAGCCATAACCACGGAGTGCAGCACTTCCACATGGAGGGGGTGCTGAGAGACGTTCTCTGAGTGACTCTACAAATGACAGGAGGAGTGAGGACAGGCTCTGAACTGGGCTTTAGTGACCCACACTTCGTAAAGGAAGCCACAGAGCCTTCAACTGCCCAGTTGCCAGACATGTTTTTACTCATGACACCAACCATGGCAACAATAACATCACTTGGCTTTTCTATTTAGGCTCCTAGAAATAACTCTGTGTCTCCTTCTGACCTTGTCTTTGTGGCTAACTCAGAAAGTTACCTTTATATCCTCCTTTGCTTCCTGGCAAGTGGCATACACACCTGCTTTGACAGCCCGGCGACCCTAATAGTAAGGGAAATGAGAATGAGGTAGTGGATGGTAATCACAATCAACGAGTAACACACAACCCACAGACTTGATGAGCTGGCGATTACGGTGACGCAAAAATGAAGACCAGGTACAACACCGTAAGAATGTGAGTCCAGCAACCTGGAGGCAGGAAGATCTCAAGCTGAAAGGCAGCCCAGACTACATGAGACTGTGTCTAAAAAGAGCTAAACCAACTGAACCTGGCGCTGCACGCCTTTAATCCAGCACTGAGGGGGCAGAGGCAAGAAGATCCTTAGGATTTTGAGGCTAGCCTGATCTACATAGTGAACTCCAAGACAGTCAAAGCAGTCTCAAAATAACAACAAAAACGGAGTTGAGGATGACACGGGGCAGCTAAACCAATAAGGCTGACACACCCCGCATAATCCCAGAACTCAGCAAATGGAGGTAGGAGGATCAGGAGTTCAGGATCAGCCTCAGCTACACAAGTTTAAGTGCCCCGTCTCAAAACAAACACCTCCAAGAACTAAGGATGGAGTTCAGTGGGAAAGTATTTATCCAGAATGGGCAAAATCCCAGATCAAATCCCAGACAAAAATTTTAAGTTTTTGACAATTTCATGTATATAATAAACTTGGTCATTTCAACCCCCGTTATCATCTCTTATCCTGCCCTCTCTCGTGCTAAAACCCTTCTTCCAAACAAATCCTCTCCTATGTTTGTGTCTTTTTATTTAGTAAGTTGCTGAGTTTAATTATAGCTGCTTGAGTGATTAAAGGTAAAGAGTTATTAGAAACCCCCCAGTAACCACTAACTGCTGCCAGTCCTCAGGGAGGAATGGGGCTTCACAGGCTCCCTTCCCCTATCCATGCTGCTACGCTGACATAGCTAGTCCTGCTCTGGTAATCACAGTTGCTGTGAGTTCAAGAATGCATGCCAGAGAAGCTGAGTCTCTAATGAACCATCTTTCTAAAAAGCAGTTTACACCTGAATGCCAGAGTGGGTGGGTGTAAGACGGCAGCAGAAGCCGCACGGTGGTCACGAACCTCTTTGTCTATGGCAGTCGTGTGCAGCTGTGCCTCTGCAAGCTCACAGTCTAGAGCTCTCTGCAGACTGTAGATCACATGATCGTATGAATGGTGCTCATCGTTGAAAAGGACACAATAGTATCGTTCATTTTTCTCCCTATTTAAAAAAAAGGTAGATATGCAAATAATAAAACAAGTGAAAAAGTCATATATTCTAAAGCAGCGCTATGCAGTTTCCTATCTGTAGGGAAATAACACTGTGATATTGATCCAGGACATGATTTTAAGTAGAACCCCATCAGGGAAAGCTAGCACAGATACTTGGGAGGCTGAGACATGGATGGCTTGCACCCACAAGCTTGAGTCAAGACTGGATAACACTGTGTGATCCCCTGTTTCCAAAAAACAAAACAAAATCATTAAGGATTCTCTCCTCAGATGCTCTTTCCTCTGCTTTTTCTCCATTCTCCTCTCTTCCTGGCAGGCTGCCTCACACCTCACTGACAATGGGAGAGACATGTATTCAGGCTTGCAGCCTTCAGGCAGGCAATGGTAGGCAATCAGATTTTATTTTTGTATTTGTCTTCTATTTAAGTGATACTGACCCTGACAATCTAGGCTGGAGAGATGGCTAGTTGGCTAAGAGCAAATACTGCTCTTGTTGGGGACCCAAGTTAAGTTCCTAGTACCTACACGAACAACCTAAAATCACCTGTAAAACCCTAGGCGAGCACATCATGCACATAGATTCACACAGGCATATGCCTAAATAAAAGTAAATCTTTAAGCAATATTGGTATTACAGTTTTGAGGGGAAGATGCTTTTGTTTTTGTTTCAAAGTATAAAGGTATTCATAGTCACACCACAACTAAGCCACAAGAAGGATAAGAAGGCAAATCTATGTCCAGTGTTTCCTACCCACAAATGACATCCAAGTACTGCTGTTCGTGCTGGGATGTATTTTTTATTGTGTTTATTGATACAAAATTTCTTTAAAGAACTGTCATTACCATCTATTTGAAATTCAAGCACCTACAGATAATATTTCTCAGTACTTTTATCTCCTTAAGAAGTTTATGACCAACACAAGTAAAAAAGTACATTTAATGTCATTAAAAATCTTAATTATTGGGCTGGTGAGATGGCTCAGTGGGTAAGAGCACCCGACTACTCTTCCAAAGGTCCGGAGTTCAAATCCCAGCAACCACATGGTGGCTCATAACCATCCAAGATCATAACAAGATCTGATGCCCTCTTCTGGAGTGTCTGAAGACAGCTACAGTGTACTTATATATAATAAATAAATAAATCTTTAAAAAAAAATCTTAATTATTTCTTCTTATATAATAAACTCTCCAGAAAAATAACACTACCACTAGTAAATAAATAAATAAAATTTGTATATGGATTTGTACTGTAGTTCTGTAAAACTCTGAGTACTAGACAAGTAGAAATAGCCCCACAAGGCCTGAACTATACTTCCATATCCAGAATTCCCTTTTTATTCCTTTGTGACAAGATCTCACCACATAACTCTGCCTGACCTGGACCTTGCTATGTAGAGTAGGCTAGTCCTGAATTCACAGATATTCTCCTGCCTCTGCCTCCTTTTTCAATTAAGTTAAAAAAAAAAAACTTTTCAAAAAGTTAAAAATTATTCATGTCAATACAAGACTTATAGCTGTTAGAATTGCTGAGTTTTACGTAAACAAATTAAATCTTGATGCCTGCAATAATCCTAGCACAGTCTTTCCAAAGCATAAGGACAAAGGCTGTCTAGGTGATTCCCTGTTGAGGAGCCCATACCCACTCTTGCCTTAGGCATATAAAACTATTCTACAAAATGTCTGTGTTTATATCTATTCCAAAATCATAATTCTAACAGAGCTTGGGAAGGAAGGAAGGAAGGAAGGAAGGAAGGAAGGAAGGAAGGAAGGAAGGAAGGAAGGAGAGAGGGAAGGAGGGAGGGAGGGAGGGAAGGAGAAGGGGAGGGAGAAAGGGAGGAAGGAAGGAAAGGAGGAAGGAAGGAAGGAAGGAAGGAAGGAAAACAGGCAGGAAGGCAGACAGGAAGGAAGGACCACAAGCCGGGCGTGGTGGCGCACGCCTTTAATCCCAGCACTTGGGAGGCAGAGGCAGGCGGAAGGACCATAAACAGATATCCAGCAGTGCTTGGCAACTTAAATAACCATCACTAAGCCTGTGGCTTGTGACAGCTCCCACCTTATCTGCAGTTCAGGAGGCAATTCCTTTTCTTCTTCCCATATAGTCATTTCT
The DNA here is from genome assembly GCF_900095145.1 of Mus pahari. NCBI lineage: Eukaryota > Metazoa > Chordata > Mammalia > Rodentia > Muridae > Mus > Mus pahari. The sequence goes on from NC_034592.1 coordinate 104,360,475, forward strand.
ACAATGTATTTTATCACTGAAGGGAATATTCTCCTGGCTTGAGCAATCACCTCTTCATTCACTGGGCAGTGTAAGCTCTATGAGGAAACAGCAGAAAACATACACTGAGATTGTGTCCACATAAAGGAAGATGTTAAGTATTTAAAGTAATCACTTCAGTGAGTTCATTTCAATACCCATGAGGAATCCAATCAAGTTGAATTCATAAGTTCTTGGTATAAAATTGATGTTTCAGAAGACAAAAAGAAACACAGACTATGGAATACCTTTTATTCATATTTTCCCCTGTAAATTCCCTTCACTGTCTTTCTGAATAGCTTCATTATGATAATACCATGCAACAACTGGCTATCCATTGTAGCTTAAAAAAAAACTCATAATTTATTTCATCCAAGTCTCATAGTCACTTGAAAACTTCTCATAGGCACATATTGATAACAAATGGGACTGGAGGTGAGGTTCAGGGGTAAACGCTTGCCTGGGATGGGCACATTTGATCATCGGCACAAGACAAGAAAAGAAAGAAGAAGAGAGGAGAGGGGAGGGGAGGGGAGGGGATGGAGGGGAAGGAAGGGGAGGGGAGAGACGAAGAGAGGAGAGGAAGCTAGGGAAGGAGAACAGACAGGAGGAGACACTCTGATCATACAAAGTTTTTATGTGCAGTGGCACAGTTGCTGAAGCAGAAAGTAGAGAATCAAAGGCTGTGGGCTGGGAAGAGAGGGACTTAGTGTTAACTGTATACAGAGATTCAGTGGTGCAAGGCAAAAACAAAACAAAATAAAACACAACAAAAAACTTGAATGTGAACATACTTAATACAGCTAAACTGTTACATATGGCTGAGATGGCCACTCTCAAGCCACTCTCTTCTCTTTAATACCGTTTATGTCTTCTCACCAATGGTCTGTGAGTTTGGTTTTACTCCCTCTTCAACAAGTCACCTTCTCTGAATAGTGTGTCCAGAGGTCTTTGTTAAAGAGAGACAGTGTCAAAGGCACCACTGTCAACACTGGAACACAACAGTCCTGCTCATCCTTTTCCTCCCTCACATTTTCTTCTGACCATTCATAAAAACATTCTCAGTGAAGAACTGGAAATTCTTCTGCTTCCACCTAGTGCTTAGGAAAGGATTTTTCAAGAAAGGCATTTGCGTCTCAGAAATAAACTCAACTGGGACAAGAGAACCAAAAGTTAATGAAAACAATGAAAAAACCAAAACAAGAAAATACAACCAGAAATAATACGAGAGAACCTGCTTTTCCTTTCATCCTAAAGGAGCCTCTCTCTCTTCAATGCTCCACAACTAACTTCCAGAGCTATTTGTTAGGCCTGCTTATGCTTGGTGATGCTCCACTAAGCTTGGCACAATTGGTACCTGGCAGAATCTGGATAGCACACTCCCCAAGACAGGGAGAATAAACGCTGAAAGCAGTGTTGCAGGCGTTAACATGCTACCTAAAGCCATCTTCTCTCACCTCCAGACAAACAGTTTCAGAATACTGATTACTTTCCCAATCTAATTTTAAATCCAAAAATGTTCAAGATCAGATTTGAGACTGAATTTAGATTTCTAAAAATAAAGCTAGCTTCCTGGATACGTGAGACATGGCTTTACTACCAGCACTTTGGAGGCGGAGTAAGGCTGATCTCTGTGAGTTCCAGGCTAGGCAAGGCTACAGAGAGAGGCCCTGTCTCAAAAATGAATGAATGAATGAATAAATGAATGAATGAATTAATGAATCTAGCATAATTCTTCTCCCCCCACCTAAGCATTTTATTGTTTTCTATCAAAATGAATTAAATATTTCCCATTCCATCTCCGAAAAGGCATTGCTCATATGTCCAATCAAAAATATTTGTTAAATATATTAAACAAAAAAAGCAGACATTTTACTATTGCTTGTTTATTTCAGTGCACATAGTAGTAAACAGATACAAGCCCAGCAATTGGAATGCTCTGCTTGGGAGGGACCTGAGTTTCAGGCCAGCTGTCTTAAAGAGCAACAAGCATACAAACAAAAAAAGACTAGAAATCTTTGTAAACTGTACTGACGTTTCTCATTTCTTTTTGGTTAATTTTCTTGAGGGTTTTTTTTTTTTTTTTTTTTTTTTCTTACAATCATGACTACATCACTTTGTTCTTTGTAATATTTACATATCTTAGCTCAGTCAAGTTCATCTGATTGGCAGTTCTTCCAGAACAGGGTCAACAGAAGGATTCTGAAACACTGAGCTCCAATGTAGATGAATTATAATCCAATGGCATGGCTGCCCTGACAAGGGATCACATCCAAAGTCCTAGGGCTGTGTGCTCCAGCTGGAATGCAGACATGTCACACACCTTTAACCCTTCTGGCTGGAATACAGACAATCCCTTAGCACAAACCAGTATGTTTGTAGAAGGAAGAGGCCATGTTTGAAGAGTGGCTAATTGAGGAGCAAACAAAGTAATGAATCAGAGAAAGATCTGACAGAATGAGTCAGAAATAGGATACTCCCTACTCTCAAGAGGAAAGAGATGCACATGAAAGAGAAGCAATTTAAGAGGAGCCCAGGGACAGAGAAGGAGTCAGCTGGGAGTCAGTGCAGTGAGTGCAGTGCAGTGGAGCTGAGTTCTTTCCTGAGTTCATGCAGTTCAGTGCAGGGCAGCAGAGGCAGTTGAAACCAGAGAATAAGAAGGAGCCAGAAGATTAGAACAAATTGGCAGAGTTAGTTTGAGGCCAAGCAGAGCAATCAGTGAGAAGTTGAGAGAAGCCAGATTGAATCAATCAGCTTGGAGAGAAGTGTAAACCAGAACAACTGAGTTGAAGCACCCCGCCAGAGTTCAGAAAGAACTAGAAAGGGTGAGCTTATTTAGCAGTAAGCCTCCCAGATGACAATTACATCAGGTGAAGTTACTTTATACTCCAACATGAAATGTGATTTGTATGAATTTTATTTGAGGCAAATATCCCTGAAAAAAAAATTGAGAATGTTTTCCAACACAGCAGTCCTCAAATGTGCTGGCACAAGCACCTTCACAGGTGAGTTCCAAGAAGGTATTTCTTCAGCAAAGTAAGAACGGCCATGTTGTATTCTTACATGCGTCAATTCACCCGCTTACGCTGCACTTGGGGTTCCAGCATGAAACTGTTGGTAAGACTGATCTACAACGGCACATCTTGGTAGATCTGACATGAGTGTATTCGAGCTTCCTAGAACAAGTTTGCAAGGCTCCCTTCTTTTCTCCCACATTCTGGAGTAATTTATAAGCTTTTACTTCTTTGGTGTTAATCAATTCAGTGGATTTTATTTTTACATTTTTTTTTCTTCTCACTCTGGTCTCTGGCCCCCCTCTCTCTAGCCCAAAGACTGATTGACTGACTGACTGACTGATTGATTGATTGATTGACTGACTGATATGAGTACACTGTAGCTATCTGCAGACACACCTGAAGAGGGCATCAGATCTCATTATGGATGGTTGTGAGCCACCATGTGGTTGCTGGGATTTTAACTCAGGACCTCTGGAAGAGCAGTCAGTGATTTTAACTGCTGAATCATCTCTCCAGCCCTTTACACAAAAGCATACCCTCCCTTTCAATACACTTTTTTAAAATTTTTCTTTATTTACATATTTACATATTTAATTTTCTTTATTTACATATTTCAAATGCTATACCGAAAGTTCCCTATACCCCACCCCCGCCCCTGCTCTCCTACCCACCCACTCCCACTACTTGGCCCTGGCCTTCCCCTGTGCTGGGTCATATAAAGTTTACAAGACCAAGGTGCCTCTCTTCCCAATGA
>NC_034592.1:104366603-104380070 GCF_900095145.1 Mus pahari
CCTCCTTAGAATAAGGAACAAAATACCCATGAAAGGATATAGGTACAGAGACAAAATTTAGAGCTAAGATGAAAGGATGGACTATCCAGAGACTACCCTATCCGGGAATCAATACACTTTTATTTAAACTTAACAATGCAACATTTTTCCATATATGTTTTATTTATCTTATTCAAATATTTTAAGGTAAAACACAGTTATCATGACATTCACGCTCAATACTTTGATATGTATCTTTAATAAGAAAGGATATTAAAACACCATTATCCCATTCCAAAATATTAATGACTAAATATTATCTAACATAACTTACTCAATTTTTCTAATCATTCCTCCTATCTTTTAAAAGTAATTCACTTTTTATTTTCTTTTTTAAAAGATGTGTTTATTTATATGTGCAAGAGTGCTTTGCCTGAATGTTTGTACCACATGTGTGCCCTTAGAGGCCAGAAGAGGGTGTGGGATCCTCTGGAAGAGAGTGTCTGATATCCTAAAACTGAGAGGGTGCCATGTGAGTGCTGGATCCTCTGCCAGAGCAGCAAATGCTCTTAACAGCTGAGTCATCTTTCTAGCCTCCTAATTAGTTTGTGTGTGTGTGTGCGCGCGTGCGCGCGCGCACACACGTGATTGCCACTTCACCAGCTCCGTTCCTCTTATCTTCTATAAATGCCTGATGATACCAAGATCTTTACACTGCATTTGGCTGTTATGACTCTCAAGTCATGGACATCAAGTTAGATGTATATCCAACTTAATCTCTCATCCCTAGCTGCCATCTTTTGTTCTATACGATGAGGACCAGACCAGTTCTTTTATTAAAAGAGAAAACATAAAAGCAAAACCAAAAACCTATATCCCGTGTTTTTCTTCATAGCACTGTTTGTTGTTATAAACTAGAAGTTAGTTTGAAGGTTTTATGATGTCCAGATTAAAGATTTTAACTAAGACTGTTTCAGAAGTGATCTGTTACTAACAACTTTATTGTGACATAAAATGCACCATTATAACATATTCACCTAAGTGTACAATTTGAGCTGTATGTGGTGGTTCATGCTTGTAATCTCAGCATCTGGGAGGGTAGCCAGGAGGGTGGCCATGAGTTCAATGTCAACACTGACTAGAGTGAGGCCCTGCTCACAAAACACAAGAAAGTATTAAACTGCCTACTAATGCTCATGTTTATATGCACACACTAGTGCTGCTCTCTGCCCTCCTCAAAGAAGAGTTTATGCCTGTGGGAGGCAGCTAATGCAGAAGCTCAAACTAGCAACAGGAAATGATTGACGATGGAGGGCTCAGGCCTGAGTGAGACACTGGTATCACACCCTCCATAGCTCAGAGAACACTGCTGAGGAAAGGGGGAACAAACATGTAAGAACAGGAGAATAGGTGCTGTGTGGTAAAAAGATGCTCCCAGGACATGACATGGCCACTGCCATGGGAACTCACAGCAGCTGCAGTTAAATGCACAAGGCTTGCACAAGACCAGGCTTCTCAACATTTTATCAAGAGAAAAGGGCGCCCGAGGCCCCACCCAGTCCTGACTGGCAGCTGTCAGTTAATGGTTGCTGTATGTGTAAGCATCATTTTCTTAGGGGTGTACCCACTAAAAAGTAGCTCCTAGTCCAATAAATACTTTTCCTGCTGTCTGGCAAGTTCCCTCAATTATAACATTCTTGGCGAACTGAAGCCTTCGCCCTTGTTTCAGGAGGTAAACAGACAACAGTCACCATCCGTGCACTCCATCACCATCCGTGCACTCCATCACCATCCGTGCACTCCGGCAGCCCTGTAGGCTAAGGCAGGGTGATCAGTGCAGGTCGGGGCCGCCCTTAGCATGTGTGAGGCCAGCCTGGGCTACACAGTTGGAGGTTGTATCAAACAAGCAAGCATGAAGAAAACAATAAACAAGGAAATGGCTTTCAGTACACCCAGAGTCAGCAACAGACTATTTTCTCTAACCCTAACATCCACTCTACTGCTTTTCACCCCTCTAACTCACACATCCTGCTTATTCTTACTTCTCCTCTCGCCCCTTCCCCTATTCCTTCCTCACTTCCTGACTTCCATGAAGTGTGTTTCTCCAGGCAGCAGCTTAGCACTACTGTCCCCAGGCTGCACTAGGACAAAGGTAAGGCACAGAAGTATTTCCTGCACCTACTCTGTGACCCCTTGTAAAAAGATAACTTCAGAAAGACAGCAACAGGGACTCATAAAATGAAACAAATGAGCAAAATATTGAGGAAGGGGAAGGAAGAACTAGAGGCCATTTCTCTTCCAATGGACATGCAAACCCAGCAAATGAACGCCAAAGACAGCACCCAACACTCCCAGGGTTTCTCTGTGTAGCCCTGGCTGTCCTGGAACTCACTCTGTAGACCAGGCTGGCCTCGAACTCAGAAATCCGCCTGCCTCTGCCTCCCAAGTGCTGGGTTTAAAGGCATGCGCCACCATGCCTGGCTTCAAAGTCTACTTTTCAAAACAGGATCAACAACCACACACAGGAATTCTATAAACAGGTTAAGAAGTCAGTTAGGATCAACACAAGAAAGTTATGAACCAGATGAAAGTATCAGTAATTTTGAGGGAAAATTAAGAGAGAATTCGGCAAGGAAACAGGTGCTTAAAAAGAGCCAAAGCAATTGTGGAAATGAAAGAAAAAAATCACAGCAGACTAGGACCAAGGGTTAAGGGTTACTTCCAGGGGAGGCACGGGGTGGGACAATAACACATACAGGCTTACAGAAAGAAAAAAAAAAATTAATGAAGAGAACCAAAACTTCCAAGAAGTCCAGGATACAATCAAGAAATCTAACCTAGTATCCATGGCCTAGCTTAAGGAGTTATGTATGGCAAATCATGTAAAGAGGATTAGACAAACTATTTTTTAAATTATAATCAAGATTTCCTAGAGAAGAACTTCTCCATGGCATATTTAAATTAACAAAACAAAGCAAACAAAAAGCACAAAATACTAATATCTGTAAAGGAACACACTAACTCACATTCAGCAGCAGGAAGATCAGAACAACATTAATCTTTCATTAACAACCCTCAAAGCCAGGAAAAATATGGCCCTGAAACTGTCAACCAAAATTGCTATCCTTCCCTGAAAAGTTATCTATTAAAGTTGACAGAGAAATAAGAGTATTCAAGCACAGAAAGTTCTTAGAGGAACTGTTATCACCAAGAAATTCACATAACTAGCAAAGACATCCAAAAACTGGGAGTCAAAGGGTAGAAATAAGCCTACCAATCAAAGGGAAACTATAAACAAGCTGGTGTAGCGATTCCTGTATCTGAATGAGAATCCCCATATATTAAGAAAGGGAACAATTAAGAGGATATAACTATTGTAAGTATCTATGCACCAAATCGTAGAGCCACTTATTTCATAAAACAAATGTTTAAAGGCTTACCAGACTATATAGGACCATTCACAACAACAGTGGGAGACTTCAGTAACCAACTCTAATACCTAGAGAGGTCTTCAAACAAAGTCATCAAAGAGCATCATCTGGCCCTAAGATGTGTTCAGTGCTTACAAGGAGATCTAGAATCAGTCAAAGGGCACAAAAAGTATATATTCCTTGAAACTTTCAAAGGTTTATCTATGAAACCATCTGGACACTGTGCCTGGAAGGAAATACTACACTGTGACTATTTTGTCAAGTAGTTCAATGTTTACTTACCAAGTATCCCCTTGGCTTTTGAATGTTGGCTTTTGAATGATACTTTGCATTGTCTGATAAAACAATTCATTTTTATAGCTGGATGCAGTGTTCCCTATACTTGAGAGGCAGAGACAGGAGGATCTCTGTGAATTCAAGGCCGTATATATAGCAAGTTCCAGGACAGCCAGGGCTATGTAGTGAGACCCTATCTCAAAAAAACAAAACCAACAATTCATTTTGATGCATATTAGCTGAGAATCCTTCAGCAGTTTTGGGGTTCCCACAGCTCATCGTATCTGTGGTCCTATAGTTTCTTCCTACCTGATATCTAAATATCTATGTCTGAACTTCCTCAAGTTCCTCTGTTTTCAAATTCATTACATTCTGTTTTTATCTATTAACAACTTCTTTTTGTTCTTTTGGGGCCATGCATTATCTCCCCCACCCTCCACCCCCACTCATGCACACTCTCACTCTCGCTCTCTCTGTCTCTCCCTTTAAGACAAGATTTCTCTGTGTAGCCCTGGCTGTCCTGGACCTCACTCTATGGACCAGGCTGGCCTCGAACTCAGAGATCTGCCTGCCTCTGCCCCGTGAGTGCTGCGATTAAAGGCACTAGCACTGCCCAGCATTTTTTTCTAGTTGACTATTTAACAAAAAGTATTTTGAATTCATTTTGGGTATATGTGAATTCATTTCCTACAGAAAAATTTAATTTAGAGTAGAAAAACAAAACATTCTTATAATTAACTTAGAACAAAACTATTGTATTCTAAATGGAATCAATCTTTTTTTTTTTTTTTTGTTTTTGACAGGGTTTCTCTGTATAGCTCTGGCTGTCCTGGAACTCACTTGGTAGACCAGGCTAGCCTCGAACTCAGAAATCCGCCTGCCTCTGCCTCCCGAGTGCTGGGATTAAAGGCCTGCGCCACCAGGCCCGGCCAAATGGAATCAATCTTAACCCATGTTGTGGTTTGTATATGCTTGGACCACCGACTGGCACTGTTAGAAGGTGTGGCCCTGCTGGAGTAGGTGTGGCCTTTTTGGAGTAGGGTGTTACTGTGGGTGTGGGCTTTAAGACCCTCATCCTAACTGCCTGGAAGTCAGTATTCTGCTAGCAGCCTTCATATAAAGATGTAGAACTCTCAGCTTCTATAGCCCCATGCCTGCCTGGATGCTACCATGTTCCCGCCTTGATGATAATAGACTGAACCTCTGAACCTGTAAGCCAGCCCTAATTAAATATTGTCCTTATAAGACTTGCCTTGATCATGGTGTCTGTTCACAGCAGTAAAACCCCTAACTAAGACAACCCATATAAATTTATAACACTTATTTTCCTTAAATTTCAGAAAATTTAAACCACCAATTAAGCTTCTTTTAAAAAAAAAAAAAAAAAAAAAAAAGATTTATTTATTTATTATATGTAAGTACACTGTAGCTGTCTTCAGACACTCCAGAAGAGGGAGACAGATCTTGTAACGGATGGTTATGAGCCACCATGTGGTTGCTGGGATTTGAACTCCGGACCTTCGGAAGAGCAGCCGGGTGCTCTTACCCACTGAGCCATCTCACCAGCCCCCCAATTAAGCTTCTTACCTCTTTTGTAGTACCTGCTCTTCCAGGCTCGTGATCCACACAAAAAGGGCCAGTTTTCCATGCTTCTGTGTCTCCACAGTCACAGAAGCCTCCTCCAGTAGAAGTATGCATCTAATAAATGACAAGTGAGTTTTTCATGGGGTCACACTTTATTATAAAGCAATAAAAAGTATTCACTCACACTTCTTGGCTGTATTTAATGTAACAGAATCAGGATAGAACAAAATCATTTTAGTTATCTATGAAATACCAACCACTTGAATATGTCACTGTAACAAAAATGGGCCTCGTAGCCCTGAGGGCCAGCAGAAAGAATAGTAACGGGCAACCTCTGGAGGTAGAAGGTGGGGGATTTTTTTAGAATGTAGCAGAGACCTGGGAGGTAAGAAACGCTCAGGACTCAAAGGGAGGGACCTTAGATGAATGCCCAACCAAAGGGGAGAGGGAACTTGTAGAATCCAAGACAAGTGGAGGGGTGGGGTTGACATCTCACAGTCAAAAACTCTGACCCAGAATTGTTCCTGTCTAAAAGAACTGAAGGGACAAAAATGGAGAAGAGAAAGGAGGTCCAGTGGCCAGACCAAATTGAGATCCATCTCAAGGGGGAGGTCCAAGGCCTGACACTATTGCTGATGCTATGATGTGCTTATAGACAGGAGCCTAGCATGACTGCACTGCAAAAGGACCAACAAGCGGCTGAAACAGTCAGACGCAGATACTTACACCCAACCAACAGACAAAAGCTGTGGCTGAATTAGGGAAAGGCTGGAAGAAGCTGAGGAGGGCGACCCCATAGGAAGACCAGCAGTCTCAACTAACATGAACCCCTGAGACCTCTCAGACCCTGAGCTACCAACCACACAGTATACACTGCCCCTGACACATATACAGCCTGGTGACACACCTGACCCTTGAAGGACTTGAGACTCCAAGGAGTGGGGAGACTTGGGGGCTGAGGGGACATCCTCTTGGAGACAGGGGAGGAGAAATGGGATGAGGAATTGTTGGAGAGTAGCCTGAGAGGGGGATAACAACTGGACTGTAAAAAAGATTAAAGATAATTTTTTAAAAATGGGCCTTCTAATGTATAAGTTTTTTAAATGTAACCCCACATTTTAAAAATAATAGTTTTTAAATTAAATGTGAACTAATAGAGAACAGATTGGAAAATAAAAATATCATTTATAACCTAGAATGCTTGAGTATACATTTTCATTTTTTACTATATAAACCTTTAAAAATCCAATATAATGATACATAGTAAGAACTACTTAATACAGTATCTTCATTTACATTAATGTTCTACAGCATCTACCATCTTCTTCCTTTCAGTGTTCCTAGGGAAAAAAAACCAAAAGTATATTCTCAGGGAGAAGACAATGAGAACGATGTGATTTGGACTTTTCTCAGAACGTCCCCTGCACACATACAGTAAGGAAGCATGAGACCACCTGTGAGCCATACTTTCAGCCCCTAAAAGTTACAGAAACCTTTCTTAGCTTGCAGTTCACACAAAAGCCACAGTTAGATTGTCAATTACAACAACAACAAAAACAAACAAACAAAAAAAGGAAAACAACAACAACAAGCCCTGTGCAACTAAACTACAAAAAGATGCTCTGGAAAGGCAATATCCCCACATCTCTTGTCCTTTTGAGACAGGATTTCCTACATAGCCCAGTGAGGCCTTGAGTTCCAGTCCTGCCTCCCTCCCTGGTGCTAGAATTAAGAATTACAGGAGTCTACCACAATGCCCAGCTCTCATACCTTTTTGTTTTAATTTCTTTTTAGATTTATTATTTTACACGTGGGTGTATTTTGCCTGCATTTGTCTTTGCATACCCATAAAGATCAGAAGAGGACATCAGATCTCCTAGAACTGGGTTAGAGATGGCTATGAGCTGTCATGTGGGTGCTGGGAATCAAACCTGGGTCCTCTGCAAGAGCAACCTGTGCTCTTAACCACTGAGCCCTCTCTCCAACCTTAGCCCACGAATAAATTGGCCCAGTAACACAAGGAAAAAGACCTGACCTAAATCTATCAAAATTTTGTGGAACAACCTGAGTCCATCGATAGAAACACAGATAATCAAAATGTGATGTTTTATAGTAGAATCTTATTCAAACTTAAAAAGGAAGGAACTTATGATATATGCTGCATTTGAACTTGAGAGTTTTATACAAGTCAAGCCAGTCACAAAAGACAAACACTGCCTGATTTCAGCACCAGGAGAGGCACTTACAGAAGTCACATTCACAGAGACGGGAAGCTTCAGATGGCTTCCAGGAGAAAAGCAAGGACAGGAGAGCCATCACTTAATACGTTTGTTTTCACAAAGTGAAATGAAGTGTGGAGCTGGACTGTGGAAATGGGTACACAGAATGAGCTTTGAAAACTTATCACACAGCTGCATACACACTTAAAAATGGTTCAGATAATACATTTTATATGCCTTTTACAAAAACAGAAATTGGGCAGGGGGTGTCTTTCAAGTTAAAAGCACAGATCCTTCAACCTCAAACAATCTATCTCTACAGATCAAGTCTCAGACATACTTTTTTTTATATGCACATGAATAAAACACAAATGTAAATAAGTAAAATAAATGTAAAAATTTTTAAGAAACTAAAAAAAGTATGAAACTGAGCAAGGTGCTTCACACCTGTAATTCTAGTACCTGAGAAGCTGAGGCAGGAGGACTGCCATGAGTTCAAGATCAGCCTGAGTATACAGTACAGACACTGAGTTCTGTTCTTAACATCACATATTGGTTTCTCTAAACCAATGCTACTCAGCCTCCTAGTACTGTGGCCCTTTAGTACAGTTCCTCATGTTATGGTGACCCACAACAATACAGTTATTTTCCTTACTACTTCGTAACTGTATTTGCTACTGTTATGAATCGTAATGTAAACATCTGCGTTTTCTACAGTCTTAGGTGACCCCACAAAGGGGTCGAGACCCACAGGTTGAGAAGCACTGGTCTAAAGCAACATTGTATTTAACATGAAAAATATACAAACAGAGGACCAAGGAAAACCTTCAGTGGCAGAAGAGTCCAAGCCAGTATTTGAGAACAATAAAGAAACAAAACTTCAGCTCGTTTTATAGAATGACAACCTGTCTCAGAAACACACAAAACATACACACAAATATTATAGCATTTAAAAAGTATTAGTGCTGGGAATATAGCTCAGTGGTACAGCACTTGCCTAGCATGTATGAGGTCTAAGTTCAGTTCTCATTACCTATGTATTGGACTAAGTTATAGCGCGATGATAGAGCTCTTGCCTGACAAGTGTGTACAAAGCACACTAGTTTCAACCTCCAGCACTGCGAGATAACACACAAGGACTGGGAATCTAGCTCCATGAGAGTGTTTGCCAACCGTATGTACGGCTCCAAGTCCAACCCCAGCACAGATAAAATCAGGTATTCACCTACACAATATACCAAAAAGTATCTAGGAAAACTGGATAATATAAAATATAAATAAAATTTTTGGTTGGCCTAGAGATGAAGTCTGCCCTTGCCCCTTTCTCCTCTATCCCCTTCTCTGACACATTACATATTCCTCCTTATTCCTTCCTAGGTTAACAGAATAGCCGTGCTTCTTTCTCTTATAAAGTATTCCTTGTCTGAGAATCTGCACAAGGTAGAAGTCATTTACAAAGTTTAACAAGGAAATGAACAATCCTAACCTGGAATCTAGACAGAGGGAATTTCAATACGATTAAGGCTCCCTATGTGACCAACTACAAAAATGTCCCATTTTCTGTGTACTCTCTTTTGAGGAGAGTACTTTAGGCTTATAGACATCATTCGTTTCTCTGTTATTCAAAAGCCTTTTTTGCTATATATGTAGCCTGTGCTAGCCTAGAATGTTCAAGTTTACAAAAGATATGGTCTATGTAACTTCAAAATGTTATTTACATTTTACACAGTACTTGAGGTATATTATATACACAAAGAAAAACATGACTCATCATGTCTGTCTGAGCCCGGAATACAGAACCAGTACTAGTATGTGAGAAATACATTTTAGCTCTAATAACAAAACTATCTAATAATTCAACAGAAAAGGCAAAGCCTCAACCCCATTATTAATTAAGAGAGCACAAGAACTAAGTTTGGAGACTGATGCATTATCTACCGTGCTCAGAAGATTCCTGAGAACTGATAATTTTATAACAACTTACAGAGGATCAAATCGTCCAAGAATGTAGGAAAATGGAACTCACATATACAGTTTAAGAATCTCAAATTGGTATAATCACTTCATACATTATCCAAGTATAATTAAAGATACAAATCAGAGCTATTTAGCAGGAAATAAAACAGCTCAAAAACTTGGACTAGGTGGTTGTCAGACTCCCACTACGTGGTTTTATGCATATAGTTTTCATACCTTGTAACGATGGTTTTTATGAACACTACTTTGGAAGCAGTCCATACAGAGCACACACGTTGGATCAATTGCACAATCCCTAAAGAAAATAAAAAATTAGATTCCAAAAACCAACTTGCACTGACACTTAACTATAAAATGAGTGAGCTTCCTGTGTGGTAGGCAAAATAACACTGGATGCCCCAAAAGCTGAGTTCTAAGAACACTTGGAAAAAAAAGACAATGCTGCCTCCATAATTTAGCCTCCTTTCTAACACACCTGAGTCCATAGGATGTTCAAAGTTTATAACTTTGAGCTTTACCTGGCTTTTAAACTGTTAATTCTGTGGGAAACTAGAGGAAAATTGTTTTTGTTCATTATCTGCCATTTGTTGCCCTCTAATTTACATACACACTTCTGTGCACTGTAACTGAGGTTTCGATAAGACAAAACTCACTGGTTATATATTGATAGATCCCAAATCCCTCGAACAGTAACTGTCATGTAAGTATGAGCATGGAGTCACCGAGAGGTGCCCAGTCCCTCTTTGCTCTCCCTTACTTGCTTTTACAACACATGATTCCATTTCACATTTTCAGAGAAACATAACAACCTAATTACTACAAGGTACAGAATTAAAATTTTTAAATATTTGAAAAGACAAAATTAAAAAAATTAAAAATAAAGTTTAGAGTTGGGTGTGCTGGCATGCATCTGCACTTTCTGCACTCTTGAGGTTAAGGCAGAATTGTTGAGAGTGGAAAGACTGAGCTACTAGTGAGGTTAAGGCTAGCCTGGGCTATATACTAAGACTCTATCTCTCTCTCTCTCTCTCTCTCTCTCTCTCTCTCTCTCTCTCTCTCTCTCTCTCNCTCTCTCTCTCTCTCTCTCTCTCTCTCTCTCTCTCTCACACACACACACACACACACACACACACAATTTTAGGACTGGAGGAAGAGAAAGAGGAACAGGAGGGAAAGAAGGTGAAACTTAAAGCAGCTGACAGGACCTAAAGTTTGCCCAAAATTCTATAAAATCCTCAGTAAAAATATATGATCCTCAAAAAAATATATATGTTTAAAGCAGTTTCCAAATTAAATTTTATTTTTAAGAATTCCAGATGAGCATTGCATTTTACAAAATCTATATGCCTCCCTCGTTCCCCTCCAACTGATTCCATGTCGTCCTCCACGCTTCCTAAGTTCATTCCTCCACTTTATTACTGATGCACACACACCCTGCCCATATCAGTATGTGTTTAAGGCTGACACTAAGATTGGATGACCTACCAGGGAGTTCGCTCCTGGAGAAACCAGGTCTCCCTCCCAGTAGTCACTAACTGCCAACAGCTCTTCATATAGGGGCAGACTTCGTGCAGTCTTCCTGTCACTGTCCCAGGCACGTCATTGTCACTGGTACTATCATTATGCAGATCTTGTTCAGGAAACTGCTGTTGAGATTCCTTGGGTGTGACTTCCTTGTTATGTTAGCAGGCACTACCTATTGCAGGTAAACTCCTCGGCCTGCTGCCTCCTTTTCTGGACTGTTCCGTAGGTATAAAGTCTGCACTTTAGGTCTGCCATTTGGAGCTGGGTACCCCAGAGTTACTTATCCATTTGACAAGTTGTAGACCCCTTAATAATTTTCTTCAGCACTACTGACACTTTTGAATTAATTGGTAATTTTTTTTTCTGAAGTAGAGGGAACTATCCTACATTTTGTGGGATATTTAACAGCAATCATGGTTTCTACATACTAACAAGCCCTAACTGTCACAATGCTTCCAAGAAATTTTAGAAGATGAGGGCTACAAATGTTGTATGCTTTAGTTGAAACTGAGCTTTGGTTTAAAATTTATAAGAGAAAAAATAAGTTACTATACAACATAACAAAATATAATACAAATACAAGAGCTAACCCCCCCCCCGAGAGAGTTAACAGAAAAATGTTTCAAAAACTGTGTTTTTGAAAACTGTTTTCTAGGACTGAAGTGATGGCTTAGTGGTTAAGAGCATCAGCTGCTCTTCCAGAGGACCTGGGTTTGATTCTCAGCAGCCATAGTTCACAGCTGCCTCTAACTCCAGTTCTAGAGGACCTCTTTTCCGGATTAATTTGGTACCAGGCACACACATGGTACAGAAACATACATGCAGGCAAAACACACAAAATAAAAACATTGTAAAATACAGGGGGAAAAAACCCCACAAACCTCTTAACTATACACAGTCAGTGAAGCCTACAACGACAGTCAAGCATAGACAATGAAACTACTGGAAAAGGGTAAAAAGTCAAACTGTAACCTCAAATTCAAGCAAAGAAGAAAAACAAAAAGTTGGGCTTGGTGCTAATATTTAGAAGTCAAAGAAATTCTGCTGGAGGTATGTACACGGAGGTGTACACATTTAAGTCCCAAGAGGATCTCTATGAGTTTGAGGCCATCCTGGTCTACATAGTGAGTTCCTGGCCAAAGAAGGCTATATAGTAAGATCCTGAATCAATCAATAGATAAAAACCTAAAAATAAAAAAACAACCAAACAAAAACTTCAGGCAGGAATGCAGAGTAAAAAACCTCTCTGATTTACAATGACATTTAAGACAGTTCCTTTACCAAAACCAAAAAGCCTCCACCTGCCTCCAAATTCCATACAACTGACCTTTACCTTCAACTACATTCCAGCTGTTCCCACACAACCCTTGACCTACAGTTCTGAAAACCAAAAATTCTGGAAGGTTTTGTTATTTTGTGGGCTTACACCAAATTTCAGTCAGTGATGAAAAACAAATTCTATTTTGATCTATACATATATACAGTAAGTTCTAGTTCAGCACAGCCAACAGAATTTAAAAGGTAAAAACTTTAAATATATATATTTACACATGTTTGTATATCTAGAATGACATGTGACTACAGACTTTATATTATTTCTGAGTATCTATATCTTTGTGAATACTCATAGGTCTTTTACAGAAATCAAACCTGTTTGATTACAAGGTGCTATTAAGCTGCTGTTAAGGAAGTATTCAGAATTCTGAAATATACCTGATCTCAAAAGTTTTAGAAAAAGTATGCTGACTACATTACATGTACACAAAACTAGGATCTATTTTTTAGATGCTTCCGAGGAACAGAACAAAGAGAGACCTGCTTAACAAGGAGCCATATATTAAAAATCAAGCTATAAGAGCAAAAATAGAAAAAAAAAATGAGCCAGGCGTGGTGGCGCACGCCTTTAATCCCAGCACTCGGGAGGCAGAGGCAGGCGGATTTCGAGGCCAGCCTGGTCTACAAAGTGAGTTCCAGGACAGCCAGGGCTATACAGAGAAACCCTGTCTTGAAAAACCAAAAACAAAAAAAGAGCAAAAATAGATTTAAAGTATAAAATAAAGGAACTTAAGAGTAAATATACTATAGACAGTGATGAACTAGGAAAAGGACACTGTGCATGCTGCAAATGATAAGCTGTAAATTATAACCAATTCTGCACATTTCTGACACTTACCTACAGGAATATGTTGTTTCTCCACTTTTGAAAACCTTCCCACACAACTGGAACGCTCCACTGTGTTTTAATTTCTCTAAGCAAATATCCGGATCCTCTCCAAATAAGTACCACTCCAAAGGAGTGAGTATTGACATCTGTACACTCTCTTCTTGCTTTTCCAAATCTGGGTCCATCTCGGCAAAATAAATTTCTGGCACTAATTGTGCCAAATGATGTAAGAAAGCAGTGTAGAAATCAACTTGCTGATCCCACCACTGAAAAGAAGAAAATATGGCAATCAGACTTTTCACAAGTTCTTTTT
>NC_034592.1:104381294-104402357 GCF_900095145.1 Mus pahari
CCTGGAACTCACTTTGTAGACCAGGCTGGCCTTGAACTCAGAAATCCACCTGCCTCTGCCTCCCAAGTGCTGGGATTAAAGGCGTGCGCCACCATGCCCAGCTTAAGTTATACTCTTAAATAAAAGGCAAAGGGCCTGGTGGTGGTGCACACCTTTAATCACAGGACTCAGGAGGCAGAGGCAGGCAGATTTCAGTGAGTTCAAGGCCAGCCTGGTCTACAGATAAAAGTAAGTTCTAGGACAGCCAGGGCTACATAAAAAAGGGCACAGAAGAGTGAGTTCATATGCTACTGTTTATACAAAGGAGGCAAGAAGATACACTGTATCTGCTTCTATTTAAATAGAAGATCTCTGGGGAAAGAGTGGGTATGGCTAAGGTTGTAGAGTGTTGTCTAGCATATAGGAAGTCCTGAGTTCTACCCACAGCACTACATTAAAACCCTAGCATGGTGGCACACAGCTGTAACTCAGCACTCGAGGTGGAGGCAAAAGGATCATAAGTTCAAGGGCATCCTCAGCTCCACATCAGATTCAAGGCCTGGGTTATATGACACCTGCGTCTTTTAAAAAACAAGGATTGGAAATTTCAAACTAAATTAAAAATGGAAAAAGCCTTGGGAAGGATTTGATTTTCACTGTGTACCTTTACTGTGGTTTGAATATGCAATGTCCACACAGGCCCACTCACATGTTTAAAGGGTTCCAGCTAGACATGGAACTTTGGGAGGAACCTGGAGAAATAGAACCTCACTGGTGGCAGTAGGTAGCCAGGAAACTGGCTCTGAAGGTTCTCGCCAGCTGCTCGCACCCTTTGCCCCAATCTCTCTGTTTCCTAATCCATCACAGAGGTACGAGCAAGGCGCCTCAGGCTCCCACCATCAGATAAGTCTGCCCTCCTGGCCATGAAACTAGGAGCTAAAATAAATCAGGCTTCCTCTAAGCTGCTTCTGCCAGATGTTTTGTCCCAGCAAAGAGAAAAGAACTAGACGCCTTGTAAACTTTTATTCATATGTGTGTGCATGTGCACACGTATGCACGCTGTCTACAGAAATCATTCTAAAAGCTTATTTAATCTCATATATCTCAGTACAAAATTAATCATAAAAGCAAAACACTTAAAGAGAGAAAATTTCTCTACTGTTATTCCAATATAGCACTTACTACAGAAGATATTCATTCTGTTCTCCTATCTAACATTATTAACTACAAATATTCATTCATTCACTTAGTAGTGCTGGGAGCTGAACCCAGAGCCTGTTGCACACTAAGCTGGTTACTTATATTTGTTTTGTTTCTGTGTGAGACAAGATCTCACTATGTAGTCCTGGATGTTCTGAAACTCTTTTTTTTTTTTTTTTTTTTTAGCTCTGGCTATCCTCAAATTTAGAGAGTTATCTGCCTGTCTCCACCTTTGGAGTGCTGAGATTAAAGGCACAGGCCACCACAAATGGCCATTAAATTGATTAATTTAAATGTTTACAACTAGTCTTTTCAACTAGACTGGAAGCTTCTGAAGAGAGAGAGGAATTGCCTTTCAAAACCCTTTATACCCACAGGCACAGCTCAAGTATTCAACAGAAGTTCTCAGTTATCACAATATTAAATACTTGCTGTTAAAAATAACATAAATTTTGGCATTAAGCCTTTGTAATTTTGTCTAGATGCATTTCAGTAGACACAGTAATTATATTCTTTTACCAAAGTTTCCACTATTGTCACAGTATGGAATGTGCTTTTTTGTTTTAATTTTTTTAATTCTTTAAGAGGCTTATACAACATATTACATTGATCACATTCAGCTGCTCTCCCCCAAGTCTTCCCAGCTCCACCTCTCCCTGCTTCCCTACAAAACCAACTTTGCTCCTTTTTTTTTTTAACCCATCAAGACCAATTTGTGCTGCCCAAATATTCCTGGATGTATGGTCTTCCTCTAGAGTGTGGTTGGCTTACTAGGAACACTCTTAAAAGAAAAATCTCTCCCTCTTCCAGAAGCTAATAACTACTGTGGTTCCATGGCTAGGGCCCAGGTTGCCTGCCCACCTCCTCTCCATGCTATGACTTCATCAGGCTTGAGTTTGCACAGGTTTTGTGTATGTTGGCAAAACCCCTGTGAGTTCATAGCTGCAGCTTCCCTGCTGTCTCCAAAAGACACTGTTTCCTTCACTGGCTACATAGCCACAGCCTCTAACTCTTAGACCCTCTCCTGCCCATTTCCCATGAGGACCCTGAGCCTTGGGAGGAGAGGTGGGTTTTTATTATGTTTGCTTTTTATTACTGTTGTTGTTGTTGTTGTTACTATTATTATTTGAGATAAGCTCTCACTTAGTAGTCCAGGCTGACCTGAAACTATTTAGCTCAGGCTGACCTTGAACTCGTAATTCTCCTGCTTCATCCTCCCAAGTTTGAGAATTGTAAGTATGAACTTGTAATACTTCTTCTTTTTTTTTTTTTTAAGATTTATTTATTCTATGTAAGTACACTGTAGTTGACTTCATACACACCAGAAGAGGGCATCAGATCCCATTACAGATGGTTGTGAGCCTCCATGTGGTTGCTAGGAATTGAACTCAGGACCTCTGGAAGAGTAGTCAGTGCTCTTAACTCCTAGCCATCTCTCCAGCCCCTTGTAATACTTCTTATACCCAGCTCAGAAATTATTTTTCAATTAAAATGTTTGTAATCTCTTTCCAGATTAACACACACACACACACACACACAGCCAATAAGATGTCTCAGCCATGTTGACTGAAGTTTAGTCCTAGCTACCACAAGGTAGCAGGAGAAAAGTGACTTCTGAGAATTCTGACCTCTACATATACAGTAAGATACAAGAGTACCTGTACTCACATATATTCATACATACATATGTATATATATGTGTGTGTATATATACGTATGTACATACACACATAATAAGTAAAAAAATTATAGAATATGTATCTTACTGAGTAAACAAGTAATTCAGGAATTATTATTGGTAAATGTTTCACTTTTTTCCCCTTTTGGTGGTTTTTAGTATTTTCTTCCACTTGCAACAGGAATTAAATGTTTAAGTTGAAAGACCAAACAAACAAACAAACACCATTTTCTCCACTTGGAATTAAGGGAAAGCTTTCCTAACTGACTGTGCACAAAACAAGTTCTCACAGCATTAACATCCCAGACATGCCGAACATTTTCCCTGTCCCCATGGAGATTAAAACATAAGTTTGCAACTCTAACAGATTCCCTGTGGGAGCATCATTTGAAAAAGGAACTTTGGTAGATTCTTGTTCAAACCACGACTTCCCCCTTGCATAAGTCCACTGCTGGACACTCACAGTCTTCAGAGGCCTGCCACTTCTTAAATTCCTTTTTCTGATTTAAAAATATTTTTAATTATATTTGTTTGTTTGTTTGTTTGTTTTTTTCAAACAGAGTCTTACCATACTGTCCTGGAACTTGGCTTGTAGAGTAGCCTTGTCTTAAACTGAGAAATCCGCCTGCTCTGTCTACCAAATTGTGGGCCTAAAGACTTGGCTGCTTCTGCCTGCCTCTGCCCCTGCCTCTGCCCCTGCCTCTGCCCCTGCCCCTGCCCCTGCCCCTCCCTCTCCCTCTCCCTCTCCCTCTCCCTCCTCTCCCTCTCCCTCTCCCTCTCTTTCTTTTTTTCTTTCTTTCTTTCTTAAAGAGAGGTAACAAAACCTAGAGGCTCTGAAATTTTTCATAGGTAGTACCAAATTAGCAATCAGACATTTATAGGCATCAAGAAATGCTTGGGCATAAGAAGTTTCCTTGTATTGTTTGACAAGTACTTTTGTTTTGCTTTGTTTTTCTTTTTTGAGACAGAATTTCTCTGTGTAGCCCTGACTATAAAACAGGCTGGACTCAAAATCAGGGATCTACCTGCCTCTGTCTCCCAAGTTTGAGGATTAAAAGCAGGTGCCACTATGCCTGATAACAAGTTCATATTTTTAAAAACAAACCACACAATTCCTGCTTTCAAAGAGCACATTCTTGACTTGGAGAATGTAGGAAACTAACGGCCCTTAGACCAGTTCCGTGGAGATCCCTTGTCCTATGGACAAGTAAACCTACCTATAGTTTTATTTCTTCTCTGTTGGCTCTGTATTGTCAGCCTTAATCTGACTGAGTCTCTCTTCCATACTACATTTCATTATTCCTGCTAGCTTCGTGCTGTCTGTAAACACAAGTTTCCTACATATTTGTGGCATTAACAATGTAAGTCAGGGGCTGGAGAGATGGCTCAGCAGTTAAGAGCAACGACCGCTCTTCCGAAGGTCCTGAGTTCAAATCCCAGTAACCACATGGTGGCTCACAACCATCTGAAATGAGATCAAATGCCCTCTTCTGGGGTATCTGAAAACAGCAACAGTGTACTTACATATAATAAATAAATAAATCTTTTTTTAAAAAATGTAAGTCAGAGCAATATAGAGAAGCTATGACAAGCACAGTCTCTTCTGTCTCCATCTCTGTCTCTCTTTCCTCTTTAGTTAAAGCATAATAAGTATGCTGTCAAAATCTGTTTTTTATAAGCATCCTGTCACTCTTGAGCAGCTGTCTTCCATTTTTATCTCTGACCATACTTCTTTTTGAGTCTTTGGATAAATGCAATGTTTTCCTACGGCTCTTTTCAGTGTATGGACTATACACTTGCAAACAACTAACATATTTTCTTATATTTGAAAGTAAGGCATGTGTACATTTAAAAAGAATGAATGAAAAGACATACCTTCCTGTGGCTAATGCCATTTCTAAGCTTACTCGTATAAACAAAGGCTGAAAGGCTTTTTAAAAGTTTGCCCATAAATGCATTATTAAGTGGTTTGAGTCTCACTCTACTGAGTCAAGTAGAGCTTGCTTGAAGGACAGCATTAAGTAAACTATTAGAAGGAATACTTAAGAGAGTAACTGTGGACTTGGCTCTGAACAGGACCTGAACTGCTTCTGGGGCACAAGTGGGTACTTAGAGAAGCACAGTAATTCTTCTGGTTCTTTCTGTGGCATTTGTTCAGAATATAGCCTCTTTCCACAAGTTCTCCAGTTGTTACAGGGACATAATACTTTTTTAAAGGATGCATCATGTTAGGCATGACGGATTCTAAGGTACAGGCCAGTAAGAGCTACATAACAAAATTCTGTCTCAAAAAACAAAAAGTAAAGAAAAAAAAGCCCAAATTCATCAATTAAAATAAAACCAGCTACTGCTTCTTTCACAAATGCCATGGTAACTCATACAGGAGTTCAAGTAAGTCACCAGGGAGTAGTGAGGTCATAATACTTTGTCTTAAGCTACCTGAGACAACGGATTAAAGTTTACATGAAATTATTTCATAAAATACAGCACAGGATTAATGCCTTTAGAGAAACTGGATAATGTAATGGCAAGGGAAATTTGGAATAGCCTTCAAAGGCAGCACATAAAGAATGGGCAAAGGCACCTTTCCATGGTTCATCATGCGTCACTGACTTACACATCTATCTTTCCAGACAGATTTCCTATCAAGTACTGAAGACTGACACAGAACTGATTTAGTCTTAAGGATTACACTGCTTGCTCTGTAGAGAAATGACTGGAATGCTTTGTCCAGCATCGCTCCAGGGACTTGCCCTGATTAGGGGCAGCAAGGGAATGAAGAAAAAGCAGACACAGAGAGACAAAAAGCTGGATCAGATAGCCTGGACTCACAGATGGAGAAACCTCAGCACTCCACAAGCTCGTGGGGGGGGGGGGGCTCTTGCATCCAGCTGAACAAGAAGGCAGGTTATGACATACAGATAAAGGAGGAGATGGGGTTTATAGCACATCGTCTGGATCAGGGGGATGGGAATAGCTAATCAACAGGAGCATTCTCTGCAGGAAGCACTCTTCAGACCATAAACATCACTGGGAAGGGGAGATGATAGTTATGGTGGACATTTTCTTCTACAAACACTATCAATATATGCAAACAGACCAGAAGAAGGCTTTGCCATCCCTCCGAGAATCACCCTGAGAGCAGGGATAAAGAGGGAGGCTTTGCAATTTTCCCATGGGTCTGAGGCCATGTTCCTTGACAAGCTTTTGTCCATGTCAACAGCACACATTCACTCAAGACTTCCTCTCATCCCCACACTGGAAGATGACAAAAGGAGAAGGAGAAAGACCAGTGAAGAAGCTACAGTTGTCTAGGCAACAAATGGTGGCTTAGATAGCAATGATGAGTGTAAAGACAGAGAGACATTTGTATTCAAGAGCTATTGTGGAGGAGGTACCCTGTACAAGAATAATAAATTAAAAAACAAAACAAAACAAAACAAAAAACCCTTGATTTGCCTTCCTGCTGTCCTCCTAAAATCTACCATGAATGCAGAGACCAAAAACCAGAGGTACAGATGTCATCTGTTCCTTTCATTTTTCCCTCAACTTAATAATTAGGTCATCTTTGCTTCTATCATATTTCCAACATCTTCCTCAAACTGATACACTTCAGTCTTCCTGTAACAATCCCTCACGTCCTAGCGAACTCCCATCTACGCTCTTTTGGAAACAACCATCAGACATGCTAGTGGGGACAAGGAAGCAACTGAGTTTATGATTCTGAAGCTCACAAGTGAGATGACACAGAGCTATAAGCTGGGGATTGAACATATGTGAGTATGAAAAGCCGTAGAACTGGATGAAATCACACACATGGTGTCAGCGTACGGAAGATCACAGTGCCATGCCATGTGACACCTTCCTCTTAGAAGAAACTTAGGCAGGAATCCAGTCAAAGAAAGCAGATGTTCTGTTAGACCACCCAGTGCCCTCCGGATTTCCAGTTTTCTCAGTCCTTTTCACAGATCCAATAAACTACCCTTTCCTAAAAACTACATCCCAGACATTGTCTTACTCTAGCTTTCTCAGCTGTGTGGTTTCTGGGTATTTGTGTGTGTATATGCACACAACTTGACCTCAAATATATTCATTCCTATAGCCTCAATCATCGATTCTAAACTGGTAACTTCCAAGTGGCTAGCTTACTAAGGCATTCATTCTTGTGAATATGTAGCTTCTTGGACTTTTTGGACTTTTACAGTCCAAGAATCAACTCTCTTGGTGAATCTTTTTTTTTTTTTTTAACTCAAATTATTTATTTTTATCTTGGTAAATCTTAAGCAATGTCTTGTAAAAATGTCCAATAATTCTCAATTATTATTTCATTCTAATTTTTAAAAAAATTATTATTATTATTGTGTGTGGGCTGATGTGTACATGTGCCACAGCATGAATGTGAAAGTCTGAGGGCATATTTGTAGAACTGGTTCTCTCCTTCCACATTTTCATTGGTTCTAATGATCAAATCGAGGTACTAAGCTCATGCAGGAAGCAGCTCTGAGCCATCTTGCTAAGTCCTATCATTTCATGCTGCTTGCTTGTTAGGTTACCTTAGACCTTGCTGGAAGGTTACTAAAAAGGAGACCCTGTATCTTTAAAAAGGCAATTTAGTTTAAAGAAATCAGCAACTGTAACTAGAAAAGCACTCTAATGAGAATGGAAGCCTTTACTAGAGCTTGTAGCTGTCCTATATTTGTTATTTTGTTTCCACAAGACCCAACAGTGATTTGAGATACAAATTAAGCAAACAGCGGTGGGGTGCTGAAGACTCAAGCTGGGCAATGTTGGCTTAACCACAAGAGTTTTAAATAGGGAGAATGATATGGGAAAGAGCAGATTGAAAAACTACAGGAAGTAGGATGAACTCTGGGGTCAAGCAAAAAAGGCTCAAGCCAAAAAATAAAGGCTTCATGGTCATAGGTCTGTATCCACTTACACCACCCTATCTTGAATCTGAATTCTTCATCTTTTATATTATCTATAGACTGAATTCCCTGAGGCTACATGACACCACTCCTTGCTTCTCTGTAAACTTTAAAAAGCCTTGCCCGGGCTGGTGAGATGGCTCATTGGGTAAGAGCACCCGACTGCTCTTCCGAAGGTCCGGAGTTCAAATCCCAGCAACCACATTGTGGCTCATAACCATCCGTAACAAGATCTGATGCCCTCTTCTGGAGTGTCTGAAGACAGCTACAGTGTACTTACATATAATAAATAAATAAATCTTTTTTAAAAAAAAAAAAAAAAAAAAAAGCCTTGCCGGAAGAAATATATTATTCTTTGAAGGCATGTTTGTTACAGATTCCTGTTCAATTTTTATACCATTATTTCCAATTCCAAATTAATGGATGTTTTATGGTTTTATTAATGGGGTTTTACAGTGCTAGTGGGAAAGAATTAACATAGCAATGATTTAAATAAACATTACTCATCTTTGGCAATAAGAAACTACAACTCTTCTAACTATAACATACTAGATTACAAACAAACAAACAAAAGCACATGATTCTATCTATGAATCTTTTTTTCTATTTTTGTTTTTAGATGGAGTCTCACTGTCTAGTCTGGGGTTTGCCGGGAACTCCTGAAAGTAAATGATCCTTCTACCTTAACCTATAGCTCAGAAGAAGAGCCCTTGTCTAGCATGCATAAGGCTTGGAGTTTTCTCCCCAGCACTAAAAAACAAAAACAAACAAACAAAAAAACCAGTTTAGCTACTTGAAAACATTTTCTAGCTGTTTTCATCTAAGCTACATTACCAGTGGTGAAGAGAGTTTTAACTGCTTTTTGGGATGGAGAAGGAAGACTGCCAAGTGCTGATCTAGTACATATATTCTTATTCCAACTCTGTCCCTGATGGGTTTTTATCTTACAGACATTCTCTCTAGTCTCTGTGGTTGACTTATTTCTGAGTCATTCTCTTGTCTCATAAGATAACGTTCTAGAGTCTGCTGGGGTAAAGTAAGCCAAGAATGAGTTTATTAAAACTACAAACAACTTCACTATCAGGTCTGTGTATAAACAATGGGTTTGCGTGGGTGCGGGTATGTTTCCCACACTTTTCCATATGCAGCTATAGACAACTAATAAAACATGTTGTGATCAATAGCGAGTACTTCCTAAGGATCTCCCTCCCTACTAGT
Source organism: Mus pahari (assembly GCF_900095145.1). NCBI lineage: Eukaryota > Metazoa > Chordata > Mammalia > Rodentia > Muridae > Mus > Mus pahari. Next base: position 104,390,298 of record NC_034592.1, read on the forward strand.
TATCTGAAGGGACCACATCAGAACATTTGTGAACATTACCCCACCTTTCAGCCTACTCTGTTTGTATTCTCCACGCAGCCAGACTGTTAACTCAATTTTATTCTACCTCTCCTTTCTCAGTCCTTCAAAAATCTAATAGCCAAGTATAGATCCTAGTATTCTCTCGTTTGTAATGTCCCTTCTCATATGTAAAAGGCATGACAAATGACAAATTTCCCTCATTGGGGGCCAGATCTAAGGTTCTCAAGACGCTGCAATAATAGATATCTGGCCATGACTCGCCAGCCGCAACACTCACTGCCACTATCAAGTCCACCCGACAAATGCTATATCACGCCAGGTGCTGGTCCCGATGCCTATCAACAAGAGGGGTCAGCAATGCGTCTACCGAAAAATGGCCTTCTCCAACCTCATCTCAGCTCCTACAGCAAACCCACCTAAATGTGCACGAGTTCTTTCTACTTCAAAATAGAGACAAGAGTGTCTGAGCACGTTGAGACTTAACAGATGACAGTCATTAAACTCCGTAGACCTGGCAGGCAGGAATGTGTGTAGGAGACGACTAACTTTATCGGGGGAGGGAGGGTCGGTCCTTCAATCCTAGGACTCCCCTTTCCCCAGTGCCGCCATAGAAAGCGGAGCCCCAAACCCTCCCAGGCGCGGTGGGAAGCTGTTGGTGGAGAGGACAAAAGGCGCTAGCCGAGGAAGACTCACCGATGCCGGCCGCTGCGGGGCCAAGGGAGGCTCCGGGCTGACGTCCATCCTCTCCGCGCCGTCCATCTCTTCGTCCGCCATCTTAAGGGAAACGAACGCCCGCAGTTCCCGACCCCCGGCCGCCAGCTAGCGGAAACCTGTGGCCGGCCCGACGCGACAGGGACGACACTTTTACGACGGCCCCTGAAGTCAGGTTTGTCGCAGCACCCAGAGCGGCTTCCGGTCGGCTTCCCGGAAGCAGGCTGCTGACCTGCCAAGCCGGAGGTTTCCGCCCCTGATGGTTAGCCCTGCTCCACCGGGGCTGATGCCCGAGGGAAGTCCTCACAGCTTAACCCGGGGGCAGGGGTGGTGAGATGACAAAACCGAGAAACCTAGTCCATCCGTCGGTAAGGGAAGACAAACTGAATACTTCTTCGTTATGGAATACCCCGAGAAAAGAACAAGGTAGATGTACGGAAACATCGAGGGGAAACTTGCCACAGACTACAAATTCCTGCATTTGTGCATCTATGCATAGTGCGAAGGAATAGCTCTGAACCAAGAGAAAACACCCAAGGCCAAGACTAGGGTTGGAGGACAAAGGTGATAAAGAGCTAATTTCGTGGCATCTGTTTTTGTTTTTTGTTTGTTTTAGTTTTTACGAAACAAATAATAGCTTCCAATACCACGCATTCCTCTTATCTCTGCATCCCGAGTGACAGATATCAGCCACCTGATATATATATATATATATATATATATATATATATATATATATATGTGTGTGTGTGTGTGTGTGTGTGTGTGTGTGTGTCTGTGAGTGTGCCATGATTCATGTTTAGAGATTAAAGGACAATTTGAGGGGATTGGTTCTCTACCATCTCACCTGCCATGGAAGTTTTTTTTTTTTGTTTTTTTTTTTTTTAAGGAGATCTGTAAGGTCAAATTTTCTTCACATACACCAACCAAAACAACACATGACTGACTATAGATCGAGGCAGAACTAAAACAAACATATCTTCTATTAAATTGGAACTTAAGAAATTTGCAGAAATTAACCATTCTCACATTTTGGATAATATTTGTTTACAGAGTGAACTTTCATTTTAAATGCTGTTTATACCTGGTGTAATGGCACCTGCCTTTAAGCACTCCAGAACCAGAGGCAGGTGGATCTCTGAATTCAAGGCTAGCCTAGTCCACCCCGGAGCTATGTGGTGAGACCCCCATCTCAAAAAGAGGAAAAGAAAGGAAAAATGTTTAAAATGTTATATTGTCTACATGCTGTTAAGCAGGCATAAGTGTTTTACAGCTATAATGTTAGCTAGCATTTGAGAGATAGGAGGGGTTCTTCCAAGTTAGAGGCAGCAGAACTATATAGTTCCAGATCAGTCTAGCTGTGAGTGAGGTCCTGTCCCAAAACAACGGAAAGCAGAACATGTCGGGTTACACGAAGCCCTGCATAGAAACTTTTAAGCTAGTTAAAAGTTTTCTCCATCTTAAATTGTAATTAGTAAATACTGATAGGAACCATATGTGCAAAAGATTCTTGGGGAGGGGCCCAATAATAAGGAGTTTAAAGTGATCCTGAGAAAATAAAGTTTGAGAAACGCTGTTGTTGTTTTGTTCTTTCTATCTTGAGAAGATACATTGGGTGAAAAATCAAGTGACTGTTTTTTGGAGAGGAGAGCACGAGGCATAAGGCTGAGCTTGTGACTCATTGTAAAGGGCTTATCTCACACATCTCACATGTGCACACAAACCAATAATAAATGCACCTGTAGACTAGGATTAAAGTTCAAAGGTAGAGAGAGTTTGTCTAGCATGCACATTATCCTAGTCTTAAACCTCAGTGGTAAAGAAAAAAAGCAGCTATTTTTATATTAAACATGTTTAATGAAGAATGCTTGTCATCAAAATCTTATTCTTGTGTTAATGAAAAAATTTTAATGACAAATGCTAGTCATTGCTAGTCACGATCTTGGGTTTACTGTTACTGTGATGCAACACGATGACCTAAGCAGCTTAGGGAGGAAAGGGCTTGGTTTACACTTCCACATCACTGTACATTAGCCCAGGAAGTCAGCGCAGGAACTCAACCATGACAGGAACCTGAAGGTAGGAGCTGATGCACAGGCCGTGGCGGGGCGCTGCTTGCTTACAACTTGTTCACTGTGACTGGCTCAATCCGCTTTCCTATAGAACCAGAACCACCAGCCCAGGGGTAGCCCCACCCACAACGGATTGGGCCCTGCTCCATCAATCACTAAGTAAGAAAATACCCTATGGGTGGGACCAGGTAGAAGGAAGCCATCTGGATGTAAAGTGAGTAAATAAATAAATAGGAAAAAAAAAAAAGAAGAAAGAAAGAAAATGTCCTATGTGTTTACAGTCCAATCTTGTAGAGGCATTTTCTCAATTGAGGTTCTCTTCTCTGACGACTATAGGTTCTGTCAAGTTGACACAAAACTAGCCAGCACCATCATCACTAAGATATTTTTGTCTCCAGACTCATACAGAAATGAATCCTTGACATTCCTAGAAAATATACATTATCCTGGGCAGTGGTGGTACACACATTTAATCCCAGCACTCAGGAGGCAGAGGCAGGTGAATCTCCTGAGTTCTACAAATTTCCAGGACAGCCAGGGCTACACAGGGAAACCTTGTTTTGAAAAACCAAACCATGGCTGGAGAAATGGCTCAGTTGGGAAGAGCACTGACTGCTATTCTGAAGGTCCTGAGTTCGAATCCCAGAAACCACATGGTGGCTCACAACTATCTGTAATGAGATCTGACACCCTCTTCTGGAGTGTCTGAAGACAGCTACAGTATACTTACATGTAATAAATAAAGAAATCTGAAAGACCAAATAAGACCAAAAAAAAAAAAAAAAAANAANAACAAAAAGTACTTTTTTGTTTCAGGTAGGCAGAGGTGCTTTTTTATGACAAGTACCCCTATGCAAAAATCTTTGAATTAGAAGTGTTTTGGATTTTTTTTGTTTGTTTTTTGTTTTTTTTTTTGATATTGGGATGTTTTTATGTCCATACTGAAATGTCTACATAGACCAAACCTAAAACAGTTATTCACTTGGTTTCAAAACTGAAAATCATTTTCTACTTTGTACTTTCTAGTTTTTCTTACAAGATGTACTAGTGTAAATGTTTATTTTTGATTTTTAATTTTGTTTATATTTTGTGTGTATGGGTATCTTGCCTCCATGTATGTCTTTGTACCACTTGTGTGTAGTACCCAAAAAGTTCAGAAGAGAGGGGTGGATTCACTGAAACTGGTGCTGGGAATTGAACCTGGGACCTCTGGAAGAGCAGTGAATGCTCTTAACTGCTGAGCCATCCCTCTAGCCCAGAGAAAGGATATTTTTAAAAGATCTGCCCATCTTTTAAGGAAAGCTTTTTTAATATCTTCCTGCTTTCCTAACCAGATGTTATTGGGCCCTTCCTTCCTGTTGGAGGACTAATTTAATAATAATTAAATAATAGAGGCTATACATTTCTAGAAGCAAATTTATTCATTGGGATTCAGTACATTTTATTTTTACTACTTGGTTTTACATTTAGGAGCACTAACCTTACTGGACTTCCTCATCTACAAAACAGATGCCTATATAAAGTTTGTGACGATTAATGAGGCACCACCAAAAGCCCAGAATGCCTGGTTTCCAATAGTACAGTGTTTGGTAATAGCTGAGTGAACTAACTCCCTTCTCACCCCATGGTTTTCTTATATACAAAAGCACTTTCATTTAGGGGGAAGGGAGTCAGGGATCAGCATACAGTCTTTCCATTGTGAATGCCTCCTTAGGCAACAGCATCCCCAACCACAGGCCTAGAGTTTATTACTGTTTGGTATCCTCAGGTAACAATGTCCATCCAGGCTTGCCAAGAGTTCTTTGTTTGCTATGGATTCTTGTGCTTATTGCCTCTATTCTAACAAGGAATAAGGTACACGGCATCATGACCAGCTTTTTAAAATAACTGCTGAATTTTAACTGAGATTGTTATAATACTTTTTAACAGTGGGGTGTTCAGTTATTTGTTTTTGTTTCTTTGTTTTAGTCAGGGTCTCACTATGTAGCCTACATGGCCTGGAACTTGCTCTCTTCTACAGTGCTGTGACTAAAGGTGTGTCCCACCACACCCAGCTAAGTATTTAAGCTTTCTATATATCTCATGAATAAATTATTTATCCCTGGCTATGATGTGATTTTCTTTCATAATATTTTTCAAAAACTTGTGTTTGACCTTTTAATTTCTATTAAAAAAAACAAACAAAATTATGTTATATATCTTATACACTTTGTAGAATGGCATGAAAAATTTTGTCCATGAAATAAAACTTCATAGAATTTTCTACTTCTTGTGTTATGTAGCCCAGGCTGGACTTGAACTCCTGACCTTCATGTCTCTAAGTTGCAATTCAAATCATATCTCAAACTTGCAAGTTGCAATTACAGCTGTGTGGCACCACTTTTACCTCAAGAAATTTTCTTATATATGTATATTGCTGTGAGACTCTCTTATCTATGTATATTGTATGAAATTTAATTTGCATGCCACACAAATTCCTTCTGAAATCTACCCTGAAACAGTTTTTCCCAGTGTAACCTCCATTGTTATCTCTGACCTTAAGGTTTATTCACGTTTTATTTCCCACAAACATACTCTATAGTCTCACACTTCTATGCTCTTGCATTGGTCTGCCCTTAGCCTTAAGTGTGTGTAATATTGTGTCCTACTATAGATTTTAGGACGTTTATTAGCCTGTTATTAACACACTTCTACCCCATATATTTTTCTTCAAATTTACTTCAGTTATTGTATGATATTCTGTTGTGTGTGTTATTTTTAAAGATTTTTAATTTTTTGTTTTATTTGAGACAGGATCACTGTGTGGCCTTGACGGGCCTCTAACTTAGAGATCATCCTGCCTCTGTCTCCATGTGCTGGATTAAAGGCATGAGCCACTATGCTTGGCTTATTTTAAAGGTTTGTATTGTGGATTGTTTCCACTATTTTTATTTCCCTTTACAGTTATTTTTTTTTAACATTTTCTTTTCAAGGGCTGAAATGTTAATTTTTTTAACATTTTCTTTTCAAGGGTGTCTCAGTGCTTAAGAGCACGTGTGGCTCTTACAGAGGACTGAGATTCCACTCTCAGCACTTAAATATCACATTCCTTCACAACGGTCTGCAACTCCGGTGTGAAGGGATCCAGTACCCCCTTCTGGCCTCCGTGGGCACTTCACACACATGGTACACAGACAGACATGCAGGCAAAATACTCATACACATATGATAACAATAAATATTCTAAAAAATATTTTGTAGGGGCTGGAGGGATGGCTCAGCAGTTTAGAGCCCTGACTGCCCTTGCAGAGGTCCTGAGTTCAATTCCCAGTAACCACGTGGTGGCTCACAACCATCTGTAATGCGATCTGATGCCCTCTGGTGTGTCTGATGATAGCAATGGTGTACTCACATACATAAAATAAACATGTACATCTTTTTAAAAATTGTAATTTTTTTTTTGAGACAGGGTCTCTCTACATAGTCCCGGCTGTCCTGAAACTCATTATGTAGACCAAGCTGGCCTCGAACTCATAGAAATCTGCCTGCCTCTGTTTCCCAAATGCTGGCATTAAAAGTGTGTGCCACCACACCCACCTACAAATATTTTATTTTTGTACTAATTATATGTGTGTCTGAAAGTGGGTTTGTGCAACCCAGTGCATTCTCTACGGAGAACAGAAGAGGGCGTTGTATTTCCTGGAGCTTGTGGTCAGAAGCCTTATGTAGGTGCTGGGAACCACACTGGAAATGCTCCCTTATGCTTTCTGTTTACAGCAATGGCTTATTACAGTCCAGAGATGTTGAACTGATTGAAAAATTACAACACTGACGATATACCCCAAGGAAATAAAGATTTTAAAGCACGATTTGTATAAAAATGTTTATTCTTAATAGCAACACATATTAAAGAGTTGAAAGCCAACCATAAAGAAGTAGGTTTGATAAATTAAGGCCACGACTAGAATTTAATTCTGCTTTAGGCAATAGGAAAGATTAATTTACAATTAAATTACAGTGCCACAATACCATAACGAGTACATGTAAAATCGGATTAAGGAAAAAGATAATTTCCACAAGATAAGGAATCCTGTGGAGTTATGCTATTCGTGAAGGAGCCAGAATGAGCCGCCCGTCGATTTGTACTTTAAGAGGCGTCCTGATACTCACTTTGATTTTCACAAGCACCCCGCACGCACGCAAGGTGTCATTAACTTCGCTTTACAGGTGCTGAGGTCGCACCACAGTCAGGGATGCCAGACCCTGGAGGAGCCAGGTGGCGAGCTGCCTCCCTGCCACCCCCTCGCTTGGCTCTTCCTGGTCCTCACTGCGCTGTCAAACGCCGGGGAGCCGGGCTGCCGCGGCGCGGAGGCCTGGGCTGAGTTGCGGAGGCGGCGGGAGGCCACAGAGGCCGGAAGTGCGGGCCGGAGCGCTCCGGGGCTGCGCCGCGATGGCGAGAATGCTGGCCGTCCGGGTGGTGGCGGGGCTGGCGGCGGCCGCGCTGGCCGCCCTGCTGTTGGAGCACTACGGCCTGGCTGGGCCGTCCACGCCGCTGCCGAAGCCCAGAGGCTCCCAGAGGCCGTACCCCGCCCCGGGCTCGGAAGCCAACAACATCTTCTGGGGGCTGCAGGTGAAGCGGCGGGAGGCGAGGGGAGGGCACAGCGGTGGGCGGGCTCGCCCGGCAGGGGGCCTCGGTCGCAGTCCGCCCGGAGGCTCGGCTCTCCTTCCCCGGGGTTCCTTAGGGCTTCTTTTCCTTTCCCTTCCGCTCCCCGAGAGCTGAGGGGCCACCCCTGTCGGTGTGGCTCTTCCTGACTCAGATAATGTGTCTCTATCCAATGCCTGCTTTTGACAGATATCCGACATTCACCTGAGCAGGTTTCAAGATCCCGGCAGAGCGCTGGCCTTAGAGAAGTTCTGTTCGGAAACTATTGACATCATCCAACCGGCTCTTGTCCTGGCCACTGGTAGGGAGGATTCCTGTGCTGTGTGTGGTGGTGGTGTCCTATGGTCCTGATGGAAGAATGGGCAGCAGCTATTCGCTTGAGGGTGTTGGGAACTCTGGCCCTAGACCGTCAGGGAGCCCTTTGAAGTAGTGGATAATGGAGTCAGGATCCAGGCTAAATGCTTTGCCATCTCAAGATTTTCTCAGTAGGAATAAGACTTGTGATGCTTATGACCAGATGTTGTCTGCCATATTTGTGTTGTGTGTGTGTGGGTGGGTGTAGGTGGGTACGAGCGTGTGTGTATTGATGGTGATGATGTCCTGATGAATTTGAGAATTAGGAGATGTCCTATAACCGGGAATCAAAAGCTCTCCTTTGCTGACTTAAAATTTTCTGTACAAAGAGGTTATGTTTTCAGTTGTTTGAGGACTCAAATGACTTCATCTGACTGCATTTCTTAGATTCTTCAAACCTGTGTACATGTGACCCCAAAGGTTGGGTAGGAAAAGCTCCAAGGAGTTGTGTTCTGTGTTCTGTTTATTGGGTGGCTCAGCTGTCACTCAACCTTCTGAAACGTGTCTCTTACTAAGATGAAGTATCTGTCCACAGATAATGAATAAGCCCCCCCCCTTTCAGGTGTTCTGTTTACTTCCTAGAAACTTTGGCATTTCATTGGTCAAACCAGGTTGGTTTTTGCTCTGAAATAATGCTTGGTCACAGCATAAATCCTGATTTAGGGGTTGGAAAACAACTGTTGCAATAGGTAATAGGCACTTGCTAGAATGTTGCAACATCTCATAAAGGAGTTTCATTTAGTATATTGGTGAATTTTGTTCTCTCTCTCTCTCTCTCTCTCTTGATTTACTTATTATGTATATCATGTTCTGCCTGCATGCCGGAAGAGGGCACTAGATCTCATTATAAATGGTTGTGAGTCACTATGTGGTTATAGGAAATTGAACTCAAGACCTCAGGAAGAGCAGCCATCTCTCTAGCCCATTGTAGTGGGCTCTTTAAGTCATTCCCCTCCCCCTACAACTCACTCCTAATATCATTATAGACTACTCAAACACTTGTTAACCTATAATAATAACAACACCCTTGCTGAGATAATCTTGTTAGTTTAAATGGCTTAAATGGTTTGCTTTGGACATATGTGGACTCAATTGATTTTTGTATGTGCGCTGAATAGTTTACGAATTTGTGTTCAACATGCTAGTTTGTTTGAGTCCCCTGGAGTTTATCTTACATTTCAAGTCAATTCTGTGTAAACCCTCAGGAGACCTGACAGATGCCAAAACAAAGGAACACTTGGGATCCAGACAACATGAAGTTGAATGGCAAACTTACCAGAGAATTCTGAAGAAGACAAGAGTCATGGAAAAAACCAAATGGCTGGATATCAAAGGAAACCATGGTAAATCTGCCAAGAGCAGAATAGAATTATAGTTTCCTTCAAAAATATAGATTTTTCTAGTTAAGATTATAGAGTTATAAAATGGAAAAGTGTAACATAAATTTAGATATAGTGAAGGCCAAATTTCTTATGTGCAGCTATAACATATGATATTAAGATGTCAGAGACAGGTAGAGTTCTGTGAGTTTGGGGCCAGACTAGTTCTAGGTCAGCTAGGCTGCATAGCAAGCCCCTGTCTCAAAAAACAAAACAAAACAAAAAACAAAAAACAAAAACCAAAACCAAAAAANAACAACAACAACAACAAAAACCCAAAAAAACAAAGAACATTGAGATTGAGATGTCATTGTTGGCCCCTTCCGGTGAAAGTTGGTATAGTGTTTTTTTCTTTACATGGGAGAAATAGTTCTTCAGAAATTCTTGTGGGAAAATGTTTAAAATGGGTAAAATAAATAAATAAAATAGAAACACCCCTATATTGTGTTAAGTGAAAGAAGCTAAATCTACATTTTCCTGTTGTATGATTCTATTTATATGATATTCAAGAAAAGATAAAAACTATAGGCAGAAAGACAGGTTGTGGTTGCCAAAGGTAGGAATAGAAGGAGAAACTGATTTTAAAGGCATTAAGATTTGGGATGTGATTGAACTGCTATTTTGATTGTGGTCTTAAATATATAACTGTGTATTTGTCAAAAGCCATAGAACTGGGATTATAGCTTAGTTGGTAGAGTGCTTGCCTAATATGCATGAGTCATTTGACTTGTTCCCTAAAACTGCATACTGGATGTGGCAGCATTCCTCAGGTAGCGACAAGAGTACCACAGACAGATTCAAGGTCATTCTCTCTGGCAGAGGGAGTTCCAGGCCAGCCTGACTAGAGACTGTGTGTAGAAGCACTTGTTACGGTTGTATACGTTTGTTTCTTTCTGACTCTATAATCCCATGATTAAAACAGCAACAACAAGACAGGTATGGTATAGCACATGCCTTTCCCCCCAGCTCAAGGGAGGTCAAGGCAGGATAAACAAGTTTGAGGCCAACATGAGCCACCTAGAAAGTTCCAGGCAAGCAGAAACAACGATCTACTCTTAGAACTTTCAAACTGGTTCCTTCTGAACAAAATTACAATGTGCCTACTATTCTCCAGTATGCTCAGTCGGTGAAGTTATTGCTTTTAAAGTGTGCAGTTGATTGACACCTTGCCATTTAATGTGTTATAGAAAGTGATGCATGTTTGCTTTTCTTCTTTTAGATGCATATAACATTCCAAGTCTGGAGAGCATCACCAATTATTACAGGTATCTAAATGAGCACAAGACAGACTACTAGATAGAGTCTATCAAAAGAAGGGGACAGTCCATTCAAGTGGATAAACTCACTTCTAACAGATGAAATTTCTGTAGAAAGAGTTTTGGATAATTTAGAAAATGAGTGTGTGGTGTGTGTGTGTATGTATGTGTGTATATGGTGTGGTATGGTGTGTGTGTGTGTGTGTGTGTGTGTGTGTGTGTGTGTCTGGTGTATGTGTGTGTGTATATTACAATCAGTCCTTTTAAAAAATATTTTTCTCTGCTTTGATACTTTTTGGAATTTGCTTTCAGGTTGGTCTGAAGTGTCTAATGCTCCTTTTAGCCTCAGCCTCACATGCACTAAGAATATAGTCATCAGCCATCATGCCTGGCTCTCTTCTCCCTTTTTTTTTTTTTTAATAGAGTCTCACTATATAGTTCATGCTGAAATGGCCTGGAACTCACAGAAATCTCAGGAATGCTAAGATTAGGGGTGTGAGTCACCACACCCAGCCTCCTTTAATTCCTTTGGTTGCAGTTGGTACATAGGAGTGTTTAGATCAGAGCTTGTAACTGGACTACTGAGGTCAGTGGGTTTTCGGAATTTTGAGAGATTGATTCTGTCGGCCTCTGGAGTGGTCACAGAGATCAGTGGTCATCAATGGCTGTTTAAGCCTGTCATCTGACTACTATAAACGTTAATTTTTCTTTATCTGTCATGAATGTGCCGCCCAGGCACCTCTGTGTTAGAAGCAAGCTCTTGCTTCAGTATGATAGGATGCTTCTTGTGGTTGCCATATCACTTTCAGCTCTGGGGCACTGAGGAGTTTTAGTGTGCTTTGTTATTGAATGAGGCACTAGATGTTCATTAAGAGCTCTTCACTAGTTGTGTGCTCTTCTAGACAGAAGAGCTAGTGCTAACAAATGGCCCCTGACTTCAAGGAATTTGTCTTCTGTTAAGAGAAGATGTACTGGGGAAACCATTAGACAAGAACATGAAGGCGTGGCTGATGAAAAGCTGCATTATTTGGTTCATATGAGAACCATTACAAGAAATCAGAAAGGTAGAGGTTGTCTCAGGGCTGACACAGAGAAGGCCCGTGAAGAGTGAAGATGAGTTGTTTGGTTTGGTTTGGTTTGATTTGACTTGGTTTGTTTGTTTTGGTTGGTTGGGTTTTGGTTTTTGTTGTTTTTGTTTTTGTTTTTCAAAACAGGTCTCACTGTGTAGCTCTGGCTGTCCTGAAACTTGCTCTGTAGACCAGGCTGGCCTCAAACTCACAGAGATTCACCTCTCTCTGCCTCCCCAGTGGGATTGAAGATGTAAGCCACAACCACCCAGATGAGTGGAGATGGTTTGTGGTTGCGAGTCCACTCCACTGGTTTTCAAACTTGAGTATACAGAATTGTTGCCAGGAGTATATGTATATTTTTTTAAAGATTTATTTATTTATTTATTATATGTAAGTACACTGTAGCTGTCCTCAGACACTCCAGANGAGGGTGTCAGATCTTGTTACGGATGGTTGTGAGCCACCATGTGGTTTCTGGGATTTGAACTCCGGACCTTCAGAAGAGCAGTCGGGTGCTCTTATCCACTGAGCCATCTCACCAGCCCAGGAGTATAT
>NC_034592.1:104402742-104411586 GCF_900095145.1 Mus pahari
TTTTTTTTTTGGTCTTTCGAGACAGGGTTTCTCTGTGTAGCCCTGGCTGTCCTGGAATTCACTCTGTAGACCAGGCTGGCCTCGAACTCAAGGAGTATATTTTTAATAAAGTACTTTACTTCAGATTTTTGTTGTTGTGCTAGGTATCGAACCTAGGGCCTTGTGCAAGCCTGCCACAGCAGCAGGCACATGCCTTAGTCCCAGAGACAGAGGCAGGCAGAATCTCCATGATTTTGAGACCAGCCTGGTCTACATAGTGAGTTCTAAGACAGCCAGAGCTACACAGTGAAACACTGTCTGAAAAGAAGAAAACAATGTTAACATCAAATAGACTCTGTATAAAGTAGTTACATGTAGCTTTAAATATGTATGTTAAAGTTTGAAACTTTGTTTCTAAGTCTTGCATATTGAGTACTGCTATTACATAAGACACTTGGATAAAAGGTACCTATTTTTTAAATAAAGCTGTAAAATTTGAATATTATAAGTGCACATCTGGGGAGTGGGGGAGGGTCCCTGCAGGTGTCATATAGGGAGGCAAACTACATGAAGAGAAGCGTGAAAACCCCATGCAGATTGACTTTGTCAACTTGGAACAGACTTTGGAGAATTGATTGCCAGGCAGTCCATTGTCAGCACATTTAAAACACAGTACAATCTAGGGAAAGATTTCTGGGCAATAGTCAGTCCAATGAGTCCAATTCCAGATGCACCATAAAGTGTAGGGTGTGATTACATAGCAGCTATTACAAAGTACATGTGACCATGAGGGTGGGTTCTACAGCTGAAAGGCCTAGAATGTACTGTGGTCTCTGACAGATAGCAGAGGTCAGCATGCCTTAAAGTACATGTGACATCTGCCCTAAGGACAGGCAATGGTCTAGGGAGGGAAGAACCTGGATGAGGGCTGTCCCTTCATATAGCAAAAAGGTCACCAGGTCATTAGCAACCTCCACTCTCAGCTTTCTGGATGGAATGCAGGGATTTGATTTTCTTTCCTCCGCTGAGGAGAGAACCCTGTGTGTTAACCCTGTGTGTTAACGTTCCTGGGTTTCTTAGTACTTCTTTGTGAGTACAAGGACCTCTGTATGCTCAACATACCTCCAGTAGAATCCATGCTTTCTTTTTTATTTATTCAATAAATAATGGATACATATCCTTTCCATTCTTCACCCTCTTACTTCATGGATACCTGAATATGCTTGACACCTAAGATACTAAGGACATTCATTATTAGATGTGGATCCTGTATATATCACCAATGTATATTTTAGAAGCCAGAAAATTTATGTACGTGATTCTAGACTATCAGTGTCCTCCTAGTTTGATGACTTACCTTGCAAGCTTCCTTACAGATTGAACTCCTTTAGGCCCTTTTCAAGAAGTAAATACCTTCCGTATCTCCCCATACCAAGGCTTCCAGACTTCTAATATATACTCAACAAGCTCTCACTAATATTTTTTAATATTTTAACATTATGCTAGGTATCTGATCCAAGGCTACCTACCTACCCTTGCACTACATTGCTAATCCTCACTGAAGGTTTTCAAAATTATTTTTTTTTATTTTATGTATATGGATGCTTTGTCTGCATATATGTATATAGGCCCTGTGCTAACCTGATGGTCAGAAGGAGTAAGAATTACATAGAGTAATTAGAATTACAGGAAGTTGTGAGCCACCATATAAGGGCTAATAGCTGAACTCAGTTCTTCTACAAGAGCAGCAAATGCTCTTTCTGCTGAGCCCTCTTGCTAGCCCCCTCACTGAAGATAGATTTGGTCTTTTTTAAAGATTTATTTTAAGATTTTAAATCAGGCATTTCTGTGGGTGTGAGTATTGGAGTACAGCTGCCTGTAGAGTCAAAAGAGTGTGTTGGATCCCCTGGTGCTATCAGGCTTTAGTGAAGGGCAAGGCATAGGTCATAGGCACTAACTAAGGCCTCCGCAAGAACTGTATGTACTCTTTTTTTTTTTTTTTTTTTGGTTTTTCGAGGCAGGGTTTCTCTGTACAGCCCTGGCTGTCCTGGAACTCACTTTGTAGACCAGGCTGGCCTTGAACTCAGAAATCCACCTGCCTCTGCCTCCCAAGTGCTGGGATTAAAGGCGTGCGCCACCACGCCCGGCTCTGTATGTACTCTTAATCACTGAGCCATTTCTCTAGTCCCAACTCAAGTTTTAGAGACTGATAAATAGTAGCTCACTGGACTCTGATTTGTGTTGTGAATGTTTAGGGGACTGTTTAAGATAGTCACCACCTGTGCATCACTTGGTGACTTTGTGTGTTGTCCTGGATTAATTAATTTAGATGAGTCCTCGGAGATAACAAGAGAAAAATGTTGAAATGCAATCCTTTTATTAAGTGAAAGCATAGTTTAGTGAACTTTTCTTTCAAATGGAAAAGATCTGGTGAGATATTTGGAACAGAAAAATATATATCTCAAGTACAATTTTGTTAGGATTTAAAAGAAAAGCACTCAGGGCTGACAGACTGTAAATCTCAGCAGTTGCCTGGAAGAAAACGGAGAGAGAAGGAAAAAAAAGCCATGTCATTTAAGCCTCCCTGGTGGGCAAGCAGTCACATGGTGGCAAGTGAGCATCAGAGAGCCAGAAAGCCCAGGGATCAGAAAAAGCACTCTTAGGTCCTGGCCAGCATCTGAAGAATAGAGACGAAGAAAGAAAGTGAAGAGCTGTACGCGTCTAACTTGGGCCTCAGACAGGTAGTTATCCATGGTGGCTCCTAGTCACTACACTGAGCATTGAGAATCTTGGGAAGAAAATGCACAGTTATCTCATTAAAGAAGAAATTATCCCAGAGCCAGACATGGTGGCACTTGCCTTTAACCTGAGTACTCAGTAGGCCGAGGCAAACAGATCTCTGGGTTTGAGGTCAGCCTGGTCTACAGCGTGAGTTCCAGACCGTCCAGGGTTATGTAGTATAACCCTCTCTCCAAACCAAACCAAACCAAACCAAACCAAACACATCACTTGCCCAAAGCCAATAAATAAATAAATAAATAAATGAAAAAATGCATCTCTCTTTGGCATGGCTTAAAACGATTCTGCCTTCCCAGGGTGGTCTCTTGGCCAAATGACTGATTGCAGCCCAGTTGGAATGATTGGTTTCAGTACAGGCCAGAGATCTATTCTGTTGACTAGAAGGAATTTTTTCTTAATGAGCCTTTATTGCTGGTCTCACATGAAGCTCACTCTTTTTATAATCTCACTAAAGCCTTGCTGTCTGTGTTTTTAGGAAGTACTCTGCTGTGCATAAGGACGGCTCTTTCCATCACCTAAAGCCTTGCTGTCTGTGTTTTTAGGAAGTACTCTGCTGTGCGTAAGGACGGCTCTTTCCATCACATCCACAGCACTCCCTTTGGCAACTATTCTTTCATCTCTGTGGATGCCACCCAAAGGCCAGGGCCTAAGAGACCCTATAACTTCTTTGGCATTTTAGATGAGGTATGACTTGAAAAAAATCACTTCCATTTGCAGCTTACCTGGTTTTATTTTTTCTTAAAAATAAATATATTTGGGTCATTTCATTACCTTGAATAACCATATTCTCATCTAGGTATGCTCAAGAAAAATTTCACTGTGGCTACAAATATGTCTAGAAACTACTAGTGATTTCAGAATTGTTACTACTGTCTCTATTCTTTTCCAACGGTTGGGAAGGAAGCACCTCACTTTTTATATTCATTTAGCAAATGTTTATTAAGCATGGATTAAGTATAGGATGTACTCAAGAAGCTATAGAGCATATAGCTTGGTGTACTATTGTTAAATTCCCACAATTGCCAATATTAATTAGTGGTCTATATTTTTCTAAATAGAGAACAACTTAAACATTTTGTCTAGGCTAAGTGAAAAACTGTCATTTATAAAAGCACATATGAGCCAGGTGGTGGTGGTGCACGCCTTTAATCCCAGCACTCGGGGAGGCAGAGGCAGGCAGATTTCTGAGTTTGAGGCCAGCCTGGTCTACAGAGTGAGTTCCAGTACAGCCAGGGCTATACAGAGAAACCCTGTCTCGAAAAACCAAACAAACCAAACAAAAAAAACAACCACATATGAGAAGCTCTTGTTATGTCTTGGTACAACAGATGCCAGGTAGGTCCTTATTTGATGAGCACATTCTTACATGAGACACATGTGCCTGTTTATAAGAGTATAAAGTAATAAGATCAAGAAAGTCCTTGAGTGTTTCATTTACTGTTGAAGCATATGACCAGTATAGAAAAAATTATAGTGAATAACAAGATTTGACAAAGACTGAAAGAAATTCAGAGTTATGTGAAGGCTCTAGAAATAAAGAACACAGGATAAAGTTATGTTGTATTTCCCAATTACCAAGTGCCTTTAGTGAGCTGGTGAAGTTATATTAAAATTTTTTCTCAGGATAGAGTTTTAAAGATACAGTGTACAGACTAAGTACATAAAAACCAATTGTAATGTTACCCAATGCAGAATTCCTGGTCTTTTGTTATTATTTTATTATTTTAGGTTTATTTATTTTGTCTTATGTGTATAAGTGTCTTGCCTGCATGTTTTTATGTGGACCAATTGCACGCAATGCCCATGGGGGCCAGAAGAGGATGTTAGAGCTCCTGGAACTGGAATTACAAATGGTTGTGAACCATCATGTGGGTGGTGGGAACTCAGGTCCCCTGCAAGAAGAGCCAGTGGTCTTCACCACTGGACCATCTCTCCAACCTCAGAGGCTTCCTAGTCTTACCCCAGTTTTACTAAATTACAAATCTGAGGGTAAGGCTTGGAAATTCATTACTGTAAGTGTGTTACAGACATTATAAGTATATATTATATATGTGTATTATATATGTGCAAATTAAGTTTTGAAGTCAATATCATGAGGTGGTTTATATATAGTAAGTGTTTGAAGACTTTACAAATGTGGATGCTGTTATAACTCTCACACAGTTAAGGCTTGGGGCACATTACCACCCTACAAAGTTTTCCTGCAGGGTCTTTACTCCCACGGTACAAATGATTTTTTCTATCAGCATAGTTTTAGATTTTAGGTAAATGTGACCATACAGAATAGTCTCTTGGGTTTGATTTCTTATTCTCAGTGTGATGCTTCTGAGATGCAGGTATGTGGCTGTGTCCATTCATAGTTCTTACCTATTCACTGCTGAGTAGTATTCCATTGTGTTATACTTTTTTTGGAGTTTCCGATATTTGACTAATATGAATAGAGCTGTTAAGAACATTTAGGTGTATGTGTGTGGATGAATAACATATGTGCATTTTTAGCATTGTGGTTTATTGTCTCTTTTAAAAATTGTGAGCCGGGCGTGGTGGCGCACGCCTTTAATCCCAGCACTTGGGAGGCAGAGGCAGGCGGATTTCTGAGTTCAAGGCCAGCCTGGTCTACAAAGTGAGTTCCAGGACAGCCAGGGCTATACAGAGAAACCCTGTCTTGAAAAACCAAAAAAAAAAATTGTGATGTAGTAGTACACAAAACTGAAAAGATTAGTTGTCTCATTAAGGGGATAATTATTCTCTCCATTCCTGACCCTGGGGATTGAACCCCGGGCCTCATGCAGGCCACAAGGCTAAAGCTTTACCCCTGGGCTAAATCCCCAGCCCTGAAAAGATGAACTGATGTAGTCTTCAGTTTTTATACATCAAACACAGGTGGTGCTTGTCCAACATACTACAGTCACCTTAGAATCAAATGGATTATAAAGTAAATGAAAACAGTTTGGAACTGACAGAGATCCATTCAGGTCATTACCTAGTAGAATTGGGGTCACAGAGACAACGAGATTATTGTTATAAACTTTAGGGGAAATGTTTAACTTGCCAGCATTGGATTTTAACCTGAGCCCCAAGTTAGAGATCCTTCTATTTTTCTCCCATTTTAGAAACAGATGGAGGAACTCTTATCGTTTTCCAAGAAAAGTAGTCAGAGCAACCAGACGATTTGGTTTGGCCACTTTACAACATCAACTATCATGTCTCCATCCCCAGGGATCCGGACAGTAATGGGGTGAGACAAATCTGTAGAACAAGAATTGGTTATTTCTGGTTATTTCCCACTGCTGAGCCCACTTATTTTCCTGAAGAGACTTTCTTATTGCCTTTGTTCGTTTATCCTGTTTGTTTGTTTTTTTTTGTTGTGTAGTTCCGCTACAGCTTATCTGTGTGGGCACCTCCATACACTTGGTGGGCTGATGCCTGTTCTACACACCCGTCACTTCACAGGCACGCTGGAACTTGAAGTGGGAGACTGGAAAGACAACAGAAGGTGAGGAAACTTCCCTACAAGGGAAACTTACACAGATTTTGCTAAAAGTAGTGACACTTTATTATTAATAAGATGGGTGATCCCAGGAATAACTTGAGATAATTCTGTTAGTTTAGTTTGTTAGTTTGAAGGATAGTTCTTACCATGTAGCCCAGGCTACTCTTTAATCCTTCTGCCTCAGACTCCCACATCCTGAGATCTCAGGTGTACAGCAGCCCAAACTCAATATTCGTTCTTTTAAAGTAACATGTATTTCTTTGCTTGTTGCTGTGGTTAAATACTTTGACAAAATTACTTAAGGGAAAAAGAGTTTACTCTGGCTCACAGGTCGAGGAGACAGTCCGTTATGCTGAGGAGGGCAAGGCAGCTGGTGCTCTCACGTCCACAGTCAGGAGCAGAAGACAGAATGCTTAGCTCTTCCCTTCCGCCATCCTTGATCCCAGCTAGGGCATGGCACCCACAGTGGGGATGGGGCACTCTTTCTACTCCACTTAAAATTAGGCATGCCTACAAACCCATCTCAGGTGACTCTAGGCTCTGATAAGTTATTAGTATGTATTTGATAATCATTTCCATTATCTAAAACTTGTTCTAACAGTATTTTTATTACTTTTTATTTACTCAAAGTTTTGTTTATTTATTTTATGTATATGAGTACACTGTAGCTGTACAGATGGTTGTGAGCCACCATGTGGTTGCTGGGAGTTGAACTCAGGACCTTCGGAAGAGCAGTCAGTGCTCTTACCTGCTGAGCCATCTTTTCAGCCTCAGCCCCATTTGGTTGTTTATTTTTTGTTTGTTTTGTTTTGCTTTTTTGTTGTTTTTTTGTTTGTTTGTTTTGTTTTTTTAAAAGATTTATTTATTATATCTTAAGTACACTGTAGCTGACTTCAGAAACACCAGAAGAGGGCATCAGATTTTATTACGGGTGGTTGTGAGTCACCATGTGGTTGCTGGGATTTGAACTCAGGACCTTCGGAAGAGCAGTCAGTGCTCTTACCCGCTGAGCCATCTTTTCAGCCCCATTTGGTTTTTTGTTTGTTTGTTTTTGTTTTGTTTTTGAGACAGGGTGTGTGTGTGTGTGTGTGTGTGTGTGTGTAACCTGGATGTTCTGTAACTCATAGATTTGCCTGCCTCTGCCTCCTGAGTGCTAGGATTATGGGCATGTGCCACTACATCCAGTTTATTTTTAATTTTAAAATTAGGTATATTCAGTTTATGTGAATGCTTTGCAAGGTCAGAATGGGGAACAGATCATCAGATCATCTCTGGACCTGGAGTTAGGGATGCTTGTGAACCACCATGTGGATGCTAGGAGCCAGGAGAAAGTGCATTTAACTGTAAATGTAACTTTTATTCTCCTGCTGTAACTGTCTGGGAGGCTTACTGCCTCCATCTGCTAACCTAGGCCTAGACCTGGAAGCTTCTAGCCACTGTATAATCTAATGTAGGCCTAGAATGTTTTTAACTTCTAAGACTTGCTGCTGAATAAGCTCACCCTTTCCAGCTTTCTGAACTCTACCTGGCTGGTTCAACTCAGCTGTTCTGGCTCAAACTCCTCTCCCAGCTGACTGATTCAATCCGGCTTTTCTCTCAGCCTCTGACTGAATTGCTCTGCTTGGCCTCACACTAATTCTGGAAATCTGTTCTAACTTACTGGCCCCTCATTCTCTGGCTCGTTCTCTTTTCATCCTGCCTCTGTGAAACTCTCCTGGTAAACCTGCCTCCCTCTCCCCCTCTGTGCTGCTCTGCACTCCCTCTCAACTCTACTGCACTGCTCTCCCTGACCTCTGCTGTATCCTGTGCTACACTCTCTTCCTGTACTGTCTGTCTCTCCCTTAAGTAGCTTCTCTTTCCTATTCTGTCAAATCTTTCTCTGATTCGTCACTTTTCTGCCACTTTATTAGACGTCATTTTCAAGCATGGGTCCTTCCTTCTACAGACTAATTTTACCGTCATTGTTTGGGATTAAAGGTGAGTATGAAGGGAGTGTCTGTACTCCAGGCAGAGGGACTAAAGGTGTGTGCTAAGGGCCATACCCTATCTAGAAATAGGTTCAAATATCCTGTAACACTTAACTACCGAGCCTTCTTCTCAGCCACTATAGCACTGATGTTTACCATTATTATGCCATGTAAAGTTTAAGACACATGCATTAAAATGTAGGTTTGTTTGTTTGTTTTCTTTTGAGGGACACTCTCAATATATATAGCCCCTAACTAGCCTGATCCTGGCTTTGTAGACGAGGCTGATCTAGACATTGTAGTAGTCTGTGGACTATGCCTCTGGAGTGCTGGGACCACAGACATACACCACCATGTTTCTTCTTATTATTCCTTTTTGTTTGTTTCTTGGGTCAGTTGGTTGGTTCAGTGTTTTGTTTTGTTTTTGTTTTCGAGAGAGCTTTTCACTCTGCAGCCCAGGATATTCTAAAACTTACTCTTTAGCCTAGACTAGCCCCAAACTCACTATCCTCTTGACTCATCCTTTTTTTTTTTAAAGCTTTATTTATTTATTATATGTAATTACACACATAGCTGTCTTCAGACACTTCCAGAAGAGGGCATCAG
>NC_034592.1:104411726-104457122 GCF_900095145.1 Mus pahari
TGTGGTTGCTGGGATTTGAACTCCAGACCTTCGGAAGAGCAGTCGGGTGCTCTTACCCACTGAGCCATCTCACCAGCCCTTGACTCATCCTTTTTAAGGATAAGTTTACAGATATGAGCCACCACAATTGCATTACTATATAGTTTTAAAGTCAAGTGTTAGCAAGAACTGTGAAAGATTTTTAACAATGCCCATATCTCATCATTAAAAACAGTGAATTGGTGTGGGCTGGTCTGTGGATCAAACTTTCAGATTCACTGGGGCTGGGAATTTTTTCCCTTGAATTTTATGCCAGACATTTTAGTTATTGCTATAATAGTAATTTAAATTCTTCAGATAAATAGGAGTTTATATTTGGTGTAACATTGTTGGTGGAATAAAGAATGCCAGATCTTAGACTTATGATGTACACCTTAGTTTCAAAATACTTGTAAAAGTACTGTCTAAAATAAAATTGAACTTAGTTTAAAACATTTATCTTTAAAATCAAGGCGTGCAGGCATTATTCTAAGTCACTGTTAGCTTCATTACCTCAGTCGGATCCCAGGTGACCTGACAGGGTGAAGGATAAGGCAGTAGGAAGGAGAGAAGCAGCAGGAGCAACCTTACCTTGTATCCATTCACTGTATAAAAAGTCCTAGTTTTGTGGGTTTTACTTTTTATCTATCTTTGACTTTCAAGCACAAGCCCCCTTTGAGAAAGGGTGTTACGTAGGCCAGGCTAGCCTTGAGCTCACTATCTAGCTGAGGATGATCATGAACCTGATCCTCCTGCCTCCACCTCCTGCGTGTTGGGACTGCAGGTATGTGCCTCACGCCTGACTTATGCTGTTTGGGAGCCCAGAGCTTCCTGTGTACTAGGCAAGCACTCTACCAACCAGCTCCATCCTTAACCCCGCTTCAAGCTTAGAGTAATAAGTAACTAAATTCCCTTATTCTCCTATGACCTCTAGGTACCGGATCTTTGCCTTTGATCACGACCTCTTTAGCTTTGCAGATGTAACCTTTGACAAGTGGCCTGTGGTTCTTATCACCAATCCCAAATCCCTCCTCTATAGCTGTGCTAAGCATGAACCGCTAGAAAGGCTCTTCCATTCCACACACATAAGGTATGTCTTATGGATGAAGAATAAGTTGTTGTGATTGTTGTGGTGTGAAAGCTAGGGCATATCCCACTGTTTTTTTCAACAGCCCAAACATATAAACTGTTTCCTGTTTCATTTCCATTCAGTATACATGTATATATGTGCATTCAGTATACATATATATATATATATATACATGCACATATATTTATATATACATATATATGCACATATGTATTTTATATATATTGCATATATTATATGCACATGCACGTGCACACGTATAAGCTTGGGAGTGGGACTTGAACCACAGTGTCACACTCACACATGATGTCAGGCATGTGTTCTACCACTCTTTCTAGTCCCCCAAACGTAGTTTTTTAAAAAGATTATAAAAATCTATGAAATCATCCAGAAACTCAAGCCAATCATTATTTTTGTGTATTTTATTCCAGCCTTTCTAATCATATGTGTTTACTTTGTTATAACCATAACATATTACCTTATAACCTGTACTTATTTATTTATTTATATTTATTTACATGGTTAGGGATAAAATTAGGGCTTTATATGTTATGGTCCTCAACAAAACGTTACAGACAACCACAAATATAAGCTCAAATGAGAGCCCTTTCTTTCAGCCTGAGATGAAAGAGCAGGCTCCTGTTACAAAGAAATTGAGGACAGTGGGGTTTGTAAAGCCCAAACCGCAGTTACACTCTGACAGAGGCAAGCAAGAGTCAAACGTTTCAAAGCTTTTGGTTCAGTTCATTAAAACAATGGTGGGCCTGTGTGAATTGTTCTGCCCAACAGGGGTGGTCTCTGGGCCTGGGAGCAGAGGATGAAGCAAGAGGGAGTAGCTGGGAGAAGCAAGGGAGAAGCATACTTTGCTGCTGCTTTCATTATCCCTGGGAGGCGCTTGCTCCTCCTCAAGGCTACCCTTCAGTCCAGCATGTTCTACTTTTAGAAATTTGTATCATTAGGATTTTTGTTTGTTTGTTTTGCTGAATAACCTGCCAAAAGAGCAAAAGTTGTATAATCCTGATGAAATTAAAAATATAGTTTTTGTATGAATTTGGTAATGCTTGTTAATAGAATTCTAATAAGACATTATTTTTGAAAAAATATCTTTCAAATGTAAGATCACTTATATATATATGAATGTATGCATGTATTTGTTTTTCAAGACAGGGCTTCACTGTGTAGCTCTGGCAGTCCTGGACCTCATTCTGTAGACCAGGCTGGCCTTGAACTCACAGAGATCCACCTGCTTCTATGCTAACTCTTAGAGAATACAGTGCTGGAATTGTGTGTGTGTTTGCCCATTTTTGGAGAGTTGTCATCAGCTCTTCTGGATGCTCCGTCACAAGTGGTCTCCATAAGACACATCTTTATATCAGTGTTTTCAGAGAGCATCCAAGCAAATTCCTTTCTTTGTGCACAGAGAATGCACCACTTTGTTTTATTTATGAAATGTTAGGATTGTTCTTATTTGAGGATGAACATCTGGTAAAAACAGGTTCTTCTCTTGTTTGAATAAATGCTTGAATAATTTCTTTTTTCTTTTTTTGGTTTTTTGAGAGACAGTTTCTCTGTAGCCCTGACTGTCCTAGAACTCACTCTGAATCTGTAGACCAGGCTGGCCTCGAACTCAGAGATCCACTTGCCTCTGCCTCCTGAGTGCTGGGATTAAGATGTGGGTTACCACAACTAGCTTGAATGACCTTCTTAATGATAGTGTTGTAGAAGAGGTACAAATTCTTGGAATTGAAATCTTTATTTATTTTTTATTGGGGGAGGGGCATGCAAATGCCACAGCATGCCTGTGGATGTCAGAGGGCAGCTTTTAGGAGCTGGTTCTCTTCCTTCTACCGTGCAGATTTGAAGGTTTGAACTTACATCCTCAGGCTTGGTGAGAAGTTCCTTTACCCACTGAGCCATCTCAGCACCCCTCTCATATGAATGTTGATGAAGATCGCCTGATTTTTTTTTTTATTTTTTTAGAACTAAAATTTTTACTCTTCCCTCCCCGCAGCCATGGTCTCTTTATGAAGCCCTGACTGGCCCGGAAGTCACTATGTAGAACAGGCTGGCCTCTGCCTCTGGGGTGCTAGAATGAGTGTGGTTTCTAGGCTACCACATCTGGCCTATCAATCACATTTTTAACGACATCTGGATATCAGTGCTAGGTGTTATCTGAAAAACCTGGTGGCTCAGCTCGGGTATGGCCTTGCTTTTTCTGGCCAATACATCAGGAATCAAATGAGTGAATTATAGGCTTGACATTAGATTAACAGGATATGATATCTATTTGATATTCTATTCCTAAGATTAAAACCAGGAATTCAGGAATTTCTTCAGAAAGAATTTTTGGTCTGCCCTAGGTAGACTTATCAAAAGAGACTGATTTTGCTTTCTGAAAAAAAAAGTTTTGAGGGCTTGGGATGTAATTCTGTGGTAGAATATTTGACCAGCATGTCCTTAATATCACACCCCCCCCCAAAAAAAGAAAAAGTTTCTAATTTCTTAGCAGTTTGTTGCCGAATTGTCCAAAGACTCTGCAGTTGCCCAGTGTGGCTCTGCCTGAGTTCATGTCCTCAGACTATAGTAGCATTGCTCTCCTCTATAAACACAATGTCCTACACCTAAAATCATGCATTTTATATATGCTCTTATTTTAGAGTATTGGCCTTCTCCTTATCCCCCATCACTTCTGTCACTGTTAAGATTGATGGAGGTGATCTGGGCCAGGCTTCTCACTTGTCTGGTCCTATTTTCATACTGAAGTGGAACCCTAGAAACTACAGTAATGGGACACATACCATAGAAGTACTCGTCCAGGTAAGTTAGTCATTGTTAGCTTGTTGTGTCAATGATTGGGCTCTTGCCACAGTGAACTCTGATTTGGGTTTATTGCTAGTCAATTGGTAAGCAACAAATTTGATAAACAGTAAACAAAGTTTGACTGCAGTATATCTAGCATATTCTTTTGGAAGTTACATTTTACTTACTTTATGTGTCTGGGCAGAGAAGACTGTATGATAAGAGGCTACAGAGAGTTTGTGGGGCTTGGTTCTCCTTTAAATAACCATGAGGGTCATGAGGTTCTGCTCAGGGTTACTTAGTGGCAAGCACCTTTACCCACTGAGCCATCTCACTGGTCTCAACAGGTTTTCTTGTCCCTCGTGATCTTCCTTCCTTCCATCTTTATCCCTAGGTAATCACTAATCAGTTTTCAATCTTACATGTATAATTTTTAAAAATTAACCTGCTAAATCCTGATAAGGTACCAGACATGTAATCCTAGCTACTCAGGAGACCTGAGGAAAGAGAGCCATGAGGTCAACCCAGGTATATAGTGAGGTGCTATCACAAATAATTTAATCTACCAAATATTAGATAGGTATCCTGGGTTTTTCATTCATTAATGCTAAAGTTCTGTCATTTTAAATACACCACACTAGAACTAGAAAATGTAACTGTTACTCTCCTGTAATAATTGTCATCTCTGAGGCTTACTTAGCCCCAGTCTGTGAACCTCGACCTAGTCCTGGACACTTCTAGGTCATGTACAATCTTATCTAGGCCTAGAACATTTTCAGCCTCTGAGACTTGCTGCTGAATAAGCTCACCCTTTCTTGTTCTCTCTGAACTCTACCTGGCTGATTCATCTCAGCTGTTCTGGCTCAAACTTCTCTCCAGGCTGAGTGATTCAATCTGGCTTCTCACAGTTCCTCCTGAATTGATCTGCTTGGCTTTACATTAACTCTAGAACTCTGTTCTGGTCTTCTGGCTCTTTCTCAGTCTCTGGCTTCTTCTTTTTTCATCTCTAACTTGTTCTCTCTCTGTAAAGCTCTCCTGGTAAAACTGCCTCCTTTCTTTTTCCTTTCTCTTCTCTCTTCTTTCTTCTTTCTGCTCTCTTAAGTAGCTTCCTTTCCTCTCTCTTTGTGAGAGTTGGGCATATTCTATTCTGTCAAATCTCTCTCTGGTTCATCACTTTGTCTGCTGCTCAATTAGATATCACTTTTAAAGATGGTTGCTTCCTTCTACAAAGTAACTTTACCTTAATTGCTTGGAATTAAGGGTGTGTACTAAGTGTGTGCCTGTATTCCAGCCAGAGGGATTAAAGGTGTGTGCTAAGGGCAGAGCCACACCACAACTAGAAACATTTTTTTTTCAGTAAATAACTCAGTCTTTAGGTTTACAGTATGATCAAATATCCTGCAACAGATAGGTCTGTGTGTGTGTGTGTGTGTGTGTGTGTGTGTGTGTGTATGCGTGCACACATATGGGTTTAGTTGATTCAAATCAGAATCCAAACAAGGCTCACAGAGTTGCAGCTAGGTAAATAGTGTCTTCCATTTCTTTTACTGTATAAGTCCTCTCCTCACCCCTGACTTACTATCTTCTTCCTTACCTTATTTTGTAAAAAATATTTTTGATTTTCATATATGTGTATGTGGTATGTATGTGTATACACAGTATGTATGTGTGGGCATGCATGCTTGTATATGTCGTTGCATGTGTGTGCCTGCATATAGACACCTTTGGTTGATGTTGGGAATCATCCTTATTTGCTCTGCCGCCTTACTCATTGAGGCAGGGTCTCTCAATCAAAGCCAGAGTTTTCAGGCATGTCTAGTCTCCTTAGCTAACTGGAGGATCCCATTTCTACCTTCTGAGGTTGGAATTACAGACTGGCAGGCCACCCTTCCCACCAAGAACTTATATGACTCCAGTCCTCATGTTTGTGCACAGGGACTTCAGTCACTGAGTCACTTCCCCAACCCTTGCTTTATTTTTTGAGGCAGGGTCTCTCACTGAACTGATATGAATAAATTGGCCATCCAGTGAACTCTGAGACTCACCTCTCTTTTTCCTCCCTGGAGGACTGGGGTTACAGATGTATTGTTTACTTGATTGGTTGGCTGGCTGTTCATTTATGTGTATATGTGTTTATTTATATCTGTGTAAGAGTGTGACAGCATTTGCACCTGTACATGCACAGAGGCTGGAAGGTTTGTCAGATCTCTCAGAGCTGGAGCTAACAGGCATTTGCAGGCAACCAAGCTTGTTATATGAGTGGTGGGATCCAAACCCAGTCTTCTGATTGGATCATCTTGACAGCCCATTCCTGGCTTTTTGTGTAAATTTTGAGCATTAAACTTGGGTTTCCATGCTTCAGCAGCAAGCATTTTACCAACTGAACCATCATCTCTCTGGCCATTTTCTCCTCCTCTTCCTCCTCCTCCTTTTTTAATGTAGGGTTTCACTGCCTCTGCATCCCAAGAGCTGGGATTAGAGGTGTGCACCATCACACCTGGCTTCCTCTTGCTCTTCACTTCTCCATTTTCTCTTCGCCTCCCCATCTAAGGCTAGCACTGCTTCTAGGCTGTGCAGCTTCTTAGCCCCACCTCCTTCAGATTCAGGCTTCAGGTTTAGTGTGGGAAGACAAGACAGGCCTTCAAGCCCAGGAAGCCTTTGTTGTTGACAAAATGTACATAGGTATATAATCAGAACCAGACACACATTTAAGTGTGGTTGCAAGTTGCTTCCTGGCTGTGTTTCTAACTAGGATTCTGCTGGAAGAAGTCGGACTGCTCGCCACGTATTTTCTGCTCAAGAGAATGCTCATCTCACATTTGATCCTTTGGCGTCATTTATCCTCCTTACTGACCACTACATTGTGGTGAGTAAATTCAATTAAATGTTACTTGTGTATGTGTGTTTGTTTCTGTTTTTACTGGATTTGGTGAATGCAAACTTCTAAATGTTATAGTTATGTGTCAAGAAATCTAAACCTTATAAAAGAATCAAAGCTATTTATTTATCTATTTATCTAGAAGAATAAAATGTTTTGTGTGTATGTGGTAGGGGATGCACATACCAAGACAATGTCTGCTGGTTGAAGGACAACTCACTAGAGTTGTTTCTCTCCTTCCACCATACGGATCCACCCCAAGGATTGGATTCAGGTCATCAAGCTTGCTGGCAAGTGACTTTACTGCTGAGTCACCTCACCAACCCAGGGAGTTCGTTCCTTTCTTTCTTTCTTTCTTTCTTTCTTTCTTTCTTTCTTTCTTTCTTTCTTTCTTTCTTTCTTTCTTTCTTTCTTTCCTTCTTAAGATTTATTAACGTTTATGTGTATGAATATTTTGCCTGCATGTATGTTGGTGTACCATGTACTTGCCTGGTTCCCTCTAAGGTCAGAAGATCAGACCCCCTGGAACTAGCATTTGAATGCTTGGAAACCATTATATGGATACTGGGAACCAAACTCCTATATTTCCTTTGACTATTTTCTTACTTCAATGTGTGTGTGTGTGTGTGTGTGTGTGTGTGTGTGTATTTAGTTTTTATTGGTTTTTGAGGCAAAGTCTTACTGCATTTTTCAGGGTAGCCTTAGACATTTGAGGTCAAGCAATCCTCCTGCCTCAGCCTCCTGAGTACCATGGATTATGCAAGTTCATACCACTGTGCCTTACAATATTATTTCATAATGCAACTTTAGCTGTGCTATATTAATACATATATGAATATATTCTTTGATTAAATATTTAACTTAATATGTTAAGGTTTATTTAAGAAATAATTAAATGAACATATATTTATTTAACCAATTTTTTATTTTAAATTATTTCTAACTTTTTCTAGTAATTTCATCTAGTTTTTCCATTATTGTTAACATAAGTTTCTTAGGATAAATTCCTATAATTGACTTGAAATGATAAATGAGGAGAAGTCAAACTATTTTTAATATAATTATACAATTTATTTATTGTATTGTTTTTCTCCATCTTCTTCATTAAAATATCAGGCCCTTGAGAGTAAGAGATTTTTGGTATACCTACCATATAGTAGGCCTTCAACAAATATTTCTTAGTGAGTCAGTGATTGAGGACTTTTTTGTTTTTGTCTGGTTGGTTTTGCTTTGTTTTTATTTTTTGTTTTTTGTTTTTTTGTTTTGTTTTGTTTCGTTTTGTTTTCGAGACAGGGTTTCTCTGTGTAGCCCTGGCTGTCCTGGAACTCACTTTGTAGACCAGGCTGGCCTCGAACTCAGAAAGGTTTTGCTTTGTTGTATTTTAACATATACTATACAACGGTCTGGAGAGAGCCTGTAGCAATTTATACTCCAGTTTCATGAGATCTTCCTTATCATGAATATTATAATCTACCCCTGCCCCATATCCAACTTCAAATAAATCAGATTACCCTTCAAGTATAATGAAACTCTAATATTGGTCTAAGTAAATTCAGAAAAATCAATACTAAGCACTTGATTGTACTATTAGTGAACCAGACAATTAGTTCTCTTGGCCATGTTCTTTCTATATTACACAGTATTTTTGTTGTTGTTAGTGGTGATGATGTTAAAAACAAAACCTCTTGTTTCTTTTTCTACACATACTTTCATACCAAATGTGTGGGGTTTAAATAACCGTCTAGTCCTTGGTGAACACTGATTGGGTATTTCGGACTTTAACTTGGGCAAGGGAGAGATAGCGTCGATCTCACCTACAGGCTAAGGGCCCAGTCCTACAAAGTCACCCTCCTCATCACCCTGTTCTCCCAAAAGTCCCCTCCAGAAAGCCACCTAGGCTTCAGAGAAACGAGCTATAAACAGGAAGTTTCTGAGACATCCTTTCTGGGATTTGCTAGACTGACTTACAGAACTCAGAAATGTAGTTTTCTTACTGGATTCCTAATTTATTATGTAAGAAGACAGTGTCAGGCAGGTGGCAGAGAGGGCAGGGAGAATCTTGGATGTTCACATCCATGTCCTCCCAGGCACATACCACTGTGCTAGCTCTCCTGCCCTTGACTAGAGCAGCCTCCGAACCCTCCAGAGGATGTCTATGCCAGTCCCACTGTGTAGGATGGCTGATTATATTATTGGCCATTAGTGATGAATTCTGCCCCCTCTTCCCTGGAGAGCAAGGTGGGTGATGTGAGGATGTGTGCTAATCCTCAGCACATAGTCGGTTCCTCCGGCACCCATCCCCTTCTTTAGTGGCTTCCTAAAGCTTGTCACTAATCACAAGTGACATTCTCTTCACTCACCACCTCACAGTTGTTTCAGGAACTTCTGTCTACAGCCAAGTGTCTAAACAGGAAGTACTTTACTATTTTCTATTATCGTTTATAAAATTACAAAAGTCTTAGTAGTTTCTGGAGAACAGAGGATGAAGAAGACTAAAATATGGGTTTCATATTGTGGCACTTCCATTTTTGTTAATGAAGCCAGTTTGAGAGCCTTGCCTGGAGCCAGGCTTGCATATCTGTTCACATTAATGTCCCTTCTCCCTGCAGGCCCGGGTCCTGTTTGTGTTGATTGTGCTGATCCAGCTTACCACACTGATCACGTGCAGATATCTAGCATACCCAGAGCTTAAAGGTTAGTAGTTATGATTCCTTTTATTCTAAAAGATGTGAAAGTATCCCCTAACGCCCTCATCATTAACAAGCATACAGAGGATTCTGTGAGGTACAGCCTTCAAATAAACAGTCTCTTTCTTAGTCATATTTTTATCGTGAAAAATAATTCTTTTCACCCTTCTACTTTATGGCAATAAAATGGGGGTTTAATAAAATGGGGGAAATCCACAATATTATTTAAAAT
Organism: Mus pahari; assembly: GCF_900095145.1. Taxonomy (NCBI): domain Eukaryota; kingdom Metazoa; phylum Chordata; class Mammalia; order Rodentia; family Muridae; genus Mus; species Mus pahari. The sequence goes on from NC_034592.1 coordinate 104,421,431, forward strand.
GGCCAATTTATAATATAAGTAGCTATTTTTAATAAATAGCTATTTAATATAAATTTATGTTGAAATACATTTGAATAGAAAAATTAATTCAAACAAATAAAGATAAGGCTTTAATACAAACTTGGAAAAAAATTGTCTGGGCATAGTATGCATGCATTTAGTCCCAGAACTCAGGAAACAGAGTCATTTGGGTCACTATGAGTTTAAAGCCAGTTAGAGTTACACAGTAACAGTCACTATCAAAAACTTGAGGGTAACATTTGATTGGTCTATGTGTAATCTTGAATTACACTCATAGAACAGGCTGTAGAACAGCTGTAAAGGTGACTTTTCCTATAGTATTTGGCACTTCTCCTAAGAGGAATCTTCCCTGGAAAGGTGCCATGATTATATTTGCCAAGTTCCCGAGGTGTCTTTGTCATATAGTAATGGATAATAAGAATTAATTGGTCATTTCTCATAAACAGCTCTTGTTAGAAGAAGGTGGATTTTCATTGAGAGCTGAGCAGGGAGAGTCCTATGCTCTAACCAGACATTGTTCCTCCTCCCCATAATCATTTCCTCACTGCTGAGAGCCTGTGACTGAAGGAAGTGACTGTAGTCTCATAGTTACATCTCATCTCAGAGGTCCTAAGGATGACTACCTATGTCTGTCCTTGCTCCCCACCCACACTATCTGACATGTGTACAAACACCTACCTTGCTGCCTTGAACAGAACAGCTGCTCCATAATAAATGATAAAGTCTGCCGCATCTCACCCTCACTAAGGAAGTCATGGAGACTCCACCTGCTGTCAGGCTGAGTGGTGTGTGCACATAGTCCCAGCATGAGAGATGTGGGGACAAGAGGATCCAGATCTAGAGGCCAGTCTGAGCTATGCAGTGAAACCCATCTCAAGAGCAGGAAAAAGATTTAGTGTGCCACCTTGATACCCACTAAAGATGATGCTTATTTCTTCTGAGCTAATATCCTGTCAGCAGAGTAGGGCAACAGCACCGGAGAGAGCTTTTAGTGACGCTGGAGCTTCCTGTGAGCGTGTTTAAATGAAAGGGTAATTTGTGTTTCCACTCGAGCTCTTCCTAGTGAAACACCCATTCCTAGTCATGTTCATATAAAAGGCCTGACTAGTTACATACAGTACTGACTATTGGCTTGCAGAGCGGAAACAAGCAGCTGCAGCTAGCTAACCTTTCTCCCCAGTGTTCTACTTGGTCCATCATTTACTGTGCAGTCTCACTTGGTTCTGTCACCTGCTTCTGCGTAGGCTGAGGCTAGTAAGTGAGTGGAGAAGAGCGGTCCTTTCTGTCCAACTCGTGTTCTTGATGGCTTGAAAATCTGTCCCAAGCAGAGTGTGGTGTGGCTCATGCCTGTAATCCCACCGCTAAGGCAGGAGGATTGCCATGAGCACAAGGAGAGCCTGGACTCATTAACAAGCTCAGCAAAGGCTGGATATAAACGATCTCAAACAAGTCAGTAGCCTTCCTTTACACAAGCAATAAGTAGGCGGAGAAAAATAGGGAAACAACACCCTTCACAATAGTCACAAATAATATAAAATATCTTGGTGTGACTCTAATCAAACAAGTGAAAAATCTGTGTGACAAGAACTTCAAGTCTCTAAATTAAAATATCAAAAGGAAAGGAAAAAAGTCATTTCTTGGACTTTGTTGTGATAATTCTCAAAAAACGAAAAGAAGAAAAGAAGAACCTAAGGACATTAAAAAAAAAAATAAAGATTCCTAAGCCAACTTAATTCCAGTATTCAAATATATGAGCAGCAGCATGGGCATCTCTTCTTATTTGTGTGATTCCAAAAAGCAGCCAGGTTTTCAAAGCACTAGTTTATGGTCCAAGTCCAAAAAGAGAAACAAGGATTCATGGCCTTTGTGTGAGTGTTGATAGGGCTTTTCTGTTAACTTCTAGATCCTTTGAGGGTTAATGCTGCATTGCTAATTTTAAAATAACATTAAAATACATGTCAGCGCTTCCTTCCTAGCTGATTGGCTTAACAGCGACAACACATAGCTCCACGGTCTCAGTTATCTGGCCTGAAAGAAATAGTCCTTCGATGATTCAAAGAATCTAGTTTCAAAGTATTTGAACAACATCGTGACCACATATTAAAGTAAAGCTAGATATTGGTTTGTTAGGGCTGAAGTAACAAAACACCGAAGTTGGCCCAAACAACAACAAAATACTTTTCTCAAAATTCCATAGCTAAGAGTCCAGGATCAAGACTCTCCACCCTCTGGGGCGTGTCCCCCTGCCTTATAGATGGCGCCTGCTTCCCTCTGTCCTTCCGCGGAGCATCCCTCTGTCTGTGTTGTCTGTCCACCAGTAGGCAGAACTTTATGGTGAGGGCTGTCATGACATAAGAACCTATCATATGTGGAGAAGGACTTTTTGGACAGATATTCCTGTGTAAGATAAAAATGAAAACTATTTATATATTTGATAAAGCTTTTAGAAGTTTGTGCATGGGCTGGAGCGATGGCTCAGCAGTTAAGAGCTCTGGCTGCTCTTCCAGAGGTCCTGAGTTCAAGTCCCAGCAACCACATGGTGGCTCTCAACCATCTGTAATGGGGTCCGATGCCCTCTTCTGGTGTGTCTGAAGACAGCAGCAGTGTACTCACATACATGAAATAAATAAATAAATCTTTTAAAAAAAATTGTGCACTTGGATACTGAATCCTATGAAAAGAGTGAGGGCTGTATTGGTCATCCTTTGAACATGGCACAGTCTTTCAAATCTACCTGGGGATAAAATAGTATGCTATAGACCTCTCACAATGTGTCTTATCTAAATTCATAAATTACATAGGAATTCAATATATTATAAAATATATAATTATATATTCCCTTCTATGTTTCTATCTATATAATATCTTACAACCAAATTCCCCTTTGAGCTTCCTACCATCTATGATTTTGTGTGTGAATTTGAGTAATGTCTGTGCACGTAGCAAAAGCTTCCATGTTAGTAAAAGATTGACTGAGGATAGAAGGTAGTGCCAAGGAAATATTCTAGAAAAGGTTTAAAGACATCAATTTTGCATGTATTTACTAGGTTTTTAATTTTTCTTCTGTTTAGAACCTCTGGGATTTGCAAATATGAGCACATTTTCCCTCCATATCTTGAGCAAAATAAACATCTCCTACTATTCTGTTTTGTTGTTGACCTTGTATACAGTGCTGGGTAAGTAAAGTATAAATCCGAGATTGCGAAGAATTCCGCTAAAGAATATATTGAGAATTTTGACAATAAATGATTTATACTCCAAGTATAACAAATGGCCTACAAGTCCTTCATAAATTATTTCCTAGGAGCTGGTTTTAATAAATAAAGTTATTTCTTTTCTTTTTTTTACAGATTCTTTTTTTAATGTTTTTTATTTGATATTTTCTTTATTTACATTTCAAATGCTATCTGAAAGTTCCCCATACCCTCCTTTTTAATAAAGATTTATTTATTACTATACATAAGTACACTGTAGCTGACTTCAGATGCACCAGAAGAGGGCGTCAGATTTCATTACTGGTGGTTGTGAGCCACCAGGTGGTTGCTGGCATTTGAACTCAGAACCTTCAGAAGAGCAGTCAGTGCTCTTACCTGCTAAGCCATCTTGCCAACCCCTAAAGTTATTTCTTAATATGTTTAAAGGACATTCAGTCAATATCAAGTTAAAGAAAGGATATTAAAAACACTAAAGAGGCCGGGCGTGGTGGCGCATGTCTTTAATCCCATCACTCGGGAAGCAGAAGCAGGTGGATTTCTGAGTTCGAGGCCAGCCTGGTCTACAAAGTGAGTTCCAGGGCTATACAGAGAAACCCTGTCTCGAAAAACCACTACCAAAAAACAAACAAAACACTAAAGAACCAGGATTTATTATAGAGATATGGTAAACAATAGAAGTTCTGTATGAATCAACTTTCACAATACCTTCTTTGACCATCTTAAAAGTTTTCATTTTTATTACATTATATTCATCAGGCTTTATATTATTCTGTTTACTATGTGTTTCCGTATCAGAATATCCATGGCGTCTTGTCTCTCCTGCCTACTAGTATGCCAGGCACTGAGCATGCTGAGTGTGTAGTTTGGTGAATATTTATCACTATGTAGACCAGGCTGACTTTGAAGCCAGAGATCTGCCTGCCTCTCTCTGTCTCCTCAGTGCTAGAATTAAAGGCCTGTATCACTACACCCAAAGAGGAGAGATTTTTAAAACAGTGAGAAAGGACATGAGGCATGTGGATCTCTGTGGGTTTGGGAACAACCTGCTCTACATAGTAAGCTTGAGGTCAGCGAGGTCAACACAGAGAGACTATGCGTCAATGAAGCAAAGCAACAACAAAATTCATCTAAAAAAACCAGAGCCACTTGAGGAATGAGTGCAGTCATGCCTGAGGTAGTCTATTTTACTGATTATTATCCCTAATGCTTCATTTAGTCACTTATAGAAGCAGAAAGTCAAAGGTGGTAGCAAACACCTGTAATCTCAGAGCCTGAAGAGGCAGAGGCAGATGGTTCTCTGGGAGTTCGAGGTCAGCCTGGTCTACATAGTGAGTTATAGGTCAGTCTGAGTTACATAGCACCCACATGGTGGCTCACAACCAGCCATAACTCAATCCCAGGACATCTGATGACATCTTGGTCTCTAAGGGCACACACAGCATGCATATGGCACAAAGACAGGCAAGACGCATTATACATAAAAGTAAATAAAATCTCAAAAGAAATTTGAAAAGAAGAAAATATTAATGCATTATATTAAAGTTATTACAACAGAATGTTAAAAATCTTGAGTGTGACAGTGTTTTCAGAATTTACAAACCATATACCTATTTCAAGTATATCATAGACTAAAATGAATTCATAATCCAGAAAAGTAGAGAAAATGGCTGGTTAGAATGTCTGGTAGAAAGACTATACTTTCAGGGATCACTTCTATAGTTCGTTACTAGAGAAGTTTCTCTGACTGTGTAGAGCACCCAAAACCAGGATGAGACATAGTGTCCCCTCCTGAGTGTGAAGCCGGCTCTAGGTGCTGCTTGAGTGCAGCTGCCTCTTGTCGTTGATGATTGTTCTTCTGTCCTTCAGGAGGGTGAGAGGGAGGGAATGCAGTCTGAGTGGATTAAAAAAAATGTCAGGTAGGAAACAGTGACTGTCAAAGGAGAGATACCACAAAGCAGAATGCTCAGTGGTGTTGAGTTTTGTGTCTCTTGCTTATTCCCGTAAAGTTGTTTTGTAAAATATGCAATCAGACTCATACTTTAAATTTCATTTTTATTTATTTTTAATGTGTGTTTATATGTGTGGACATATGTGCCACAGTGTTTACTTGGCAGTCAGAGGACAATCTGCAAGAGTCAATTCTCTCCTTCCACTATGTGGGTCACAGGAACTAAATTCAGTGGCCAGGCTTGGCGACAGGTGTCCTAACCCAGTAGGTGAACTTGCTGGCCAAGACTCAGTTGTAACTCTTCTGTTTCTCTGTCCCTCACTCCCTCAGGACCGTGGTTTGTTGGTGAGATAATTGATGGCAAATTGGGTTGCTGCTTTTCATTTGGGATATTTGTTGATGGACATTTCCTGCAAGGTGGTCTAACATTTATAAATGGAATTATACAGGTAAGAGGTCCTCAGAGGAACATCCAGGCCCTGTTGGCCTAATCATGTGACAGGGAGCTCCAGATCCTACTCTGCAGCATCTTTCTTACTTTACTTGCAGGGCAGTGTCTAAAAGCTAATGTTTTGCACTCCTGTTTTCTCCCTCTTCTCTTTTGTAACATCTTTATCTGTTTTTAGCCAAAAGGCTGAGAAGTAACTGTAGACATCTAAAATACATTGTGTCACTTCAGGGTTCTTGTTCTTGTTCCATTATGCTTTTAGGGATGGGGTGGGGTGAGGCAAGGTCTCTCTATAGCCCCGGCTGTCCTGAAACTATATAGAGCAGACAGGCCTCAGATGAGCCAAAATCCTCCTGCCTCTGTGCGCTACAAACCCTTTTATTGATGAAAATGAAATAAGAGTTTTATAGTAGAATAAATTTTACATTGCCAAGTTTAAAAAACTGATTATAGTGAGGTAGAATGTTTCAGAGGGGTGAAAAGAAAAAATAGACACATAAGGAGAGTGAATTATCTAAGGAAAACGCTGCTGTTCAAAAGGTAGAGTTGGGCTTCCCGGTGCTGTCTTAGCAGAAACATGTTAAGGAGGTGGCACTATGTCGATGTAACACACTATGGCACATCTCCTTTCCAGTGTTCTTGTTTGGGAAACACTGATAAAGTAGTCTACATTCAATTCCTTTAAAATAAACACACAACTTATTTGCATCCTTAGCCAGTGGCTCTGTCTCCAACGTCCACCTGATTTAGTGGTCAGCTAGTATTGCCTTAAAGAGCCTAAGATGTCTCCCAACCCTGGACTTCTGTTTCTTCTTCTCAGAGTGTACCTGCCTCAGCTACTCATTGCTGCCCTTCATGCTTCAAAGAGTCTGTCTCCTAGTTACCCTTTCGAGGGCCAATTATTCCTGTCATTGAACTTATCACAACCCATAATTGTGTTTCAAAATACATGTTTGTCTGTAATATATACGTATGCATATCTGTCTTTAATGGAGTCATTTAGTTTTTATTTTATGTATGTGAGTATTTTACATGTATATATGTTTGTGTCGTGTGACTACAGTGCCCTGGGAGACCAGAAGAGGGCTTCAGAACCCTTGTTTTAACGTTTACAGACAGTTGTGAGTGTTCATGTGGGTGCTGGGACTCAAACTTGGGTCCTCTGTAAAAGCAGCAATTGATCTTAATCACTCCTCCCTAGCCTGCCACCCACCCCACCTTCATCCACCCCACCCCCCTTTGCTTTTGTTACTTGTTCACCAATGTGCCTTTAACCTAGAGTCTAGCACAGTGCCTGATGTGTAATCAGTGCTTTATGGATATTTGCTGAATGAACCACACACAATTACACCTGGATTATAACCTATTTTATATTTTAGTACTCAGAATGCTACCTCAATACTGATACCTAAGTCCTCCTTTCACTCTGTCCACATAGAATCTATACTCTGTTGTGCATATTTGGAGATTGCTCAGCTCATTTCCAATATAAACACTGTATACATCTTACAGTATATATTACAGTAGGGACTTCAACATAAATTATGCCTACCTTTAAGGTGAACAAAAGGACAGGCAAATACACAGTTAACTATAGGTCAACTGTTCCCTAACAAAAAGTATGATCAATGCATTAAAACTCAAGACATATGCTGGGTGTGGTGGTGCAAACCTTTGATCCTAGCACTCAGGAGGCAGAGACATGTGGATCTCTGAGTTCGAAACCAGCCTGGGCTACAGAGCTAGTTCTAGGACAGTCAAACAGAAACTTTGTCTCAAAAAAAAAAAAAATAAGACATATAAGAGCTGGAACATAGCTCAGGAGTAGAGTGCTTGCCCACTGTATGCAAATTCCTGAGTTCTATCCTCATGCCCCACCCCAAGAAAAAACAGACATCTAAACTAAAGACATATTAGTAGAAGTTACTGAGACCCAACCCCTCCCAGGGCAGGGCTTGGTGGTAAGTTAATGGTTCTGTCTCCTTTTTTCTAGCTGGTATTCTTTAACATCCCCTTGATGGCTTACATATGCTGGAGTTTGCTACAGCGCTGCTGTGGTCACAACTTCAGGTCTCATCTCCACCAGGGAAAATACTGGAAGATTATACCTGTTTACCTACTTATGCTTCTACTGTACATATGGCAGGTTTATTCTTGCTACTTTCTTCATGTGACATATGGCTCCCTAGCCTTTACATTCTCCCCCTTGAGGACCTGGTTGACATTGCTGACTCCTGTACTCATTTACCGCGTGTGGACACTGAACTCCACGGAACTTGGAATATTCATGGTGCAGTTAAAAAGTCATCTGAGCTCCTGAAGTCTGTGGCTTACAGCTAGCAGCCTGGAAGAAGTCCAGCCTCCACATTTGTGGCCCAGATCTCTGCCCTGTGGCAGATGGGAAAGCCAGTATCAGTGGGTGAGCTTCAGGAAGCAGTCACTCCTTGGACGTCCGAATGTTGGAAATGTTTACTACTGATTCCTGCTGTGTGGACTACAGAAAAGTCTAACAATTGATTCTTCCTCAGGAGACAAAGAGCCCTAACCAAGAAGATTGCCACAGTGGAGTCTCTGTGACACTGAATCCCTTGGTACTACTGTGTTTATTAGGCTCATCCTGTGAAAAGCATCCAGCCCGAATTTGGAGTTCAGGATGCCATTTTCTGCCTAGGGAGCCTGTGGAAACTTGTCCTGGACCTTTACTGCTCCTGAGACTTGACTTCCCAGCTTGTTTCCCCAACGATCATGGGCTTTCTGCTTCCTTAGCCAAGGATGTTTTCAACTAATCAAATAAATGAATGAATGGTAGCCATAAACAATGGGTTGGAGAGATCAGTGGTTAAGAGCATGTACTTTACCTCCAGAAGACCTGAGTTCAATCCCTAGCAACCATGTCAGATGCTCACAAACTGCCTTTAACTCTAGCTCGAGGCCTGAGCCACTGTGGGCACCTACATTCATATGTGCACAGACTTACACGTGATTAAAAATTAATAAAAGATAAGTATTAACAAAGAAATATCACAAACGGGTCTGCAATGTTGATAAACATATGGGAACCAGAAAGTGGGCCTAGTTTAGGGGATTGGAGAGTCACCACGGAGCTGGAGTCAGCAGTTAAGAGTGCTGGCTGCTCTTCCAAAGGTCACAGGTTCGATTCCCTTCACTCAAAGAGTGTAACTCCGGGTCCTGGGGATCTGATTCCCTCTCTGGCCTCCGCAGGAACTGCCACGGACATATTTGCAGGGAAAAAGCTCAGATTCATAAAAGAGTGGCCAGGTCTCTAGTAGGTCAGAGATGCTTGGCTGGGTCTTTCGGTGGGTAAGGAGTGGCCTAGTGTCATGAAGTGGGGTGTAATGGGGTGTAGCCAGGGACTGGAACAAGTATCTATCTAGATCTGCCCGGAGGACAGGTGAAGGAGGCGTGGCTGGGTCTCTAGGCCGGGCCAGCGGGGCGTGGGCAGGTTTCCAGGACGCGGGGAGGCGTGGTCTTGCTCCTGAGTGGGCTAGATTCGGGTAGGCGGGGCGAAGGCGTGGATGGATGGCCAGGCCGCCTGGGAAGGCGGGGTCGCTACACTGGGAAGGAAGGGGCGGGACGCGCTGTGTGTTGCCGGAAACGTGTCGAGTTTTTTGGCACCGGAAGTACTGCGGCGGAGCCAAATGGCTTAAGCGTCCTATCTTGTTCCCGGAGAGAGCTTGCGATGGCGAGCTCGACAGCCGCAGTCCCCTTCCTTGCTCCGCCTCTAGAGCAGCTCCAGCACTTAGCAGAGGAGCTACGGTCACTTCTGCCTCGAGTACGGGGTGAGTTATGGGAGTCTGCACCCCGGGCGCCGGGTAGGGAGGTCGGGCGTCAGGTCAGGGTTCCTCTCACCTGTCCTTTGCTTTCGGGGTGATCCGGTCTTCCTCAAGTCGGCGAAGCCCAGGAGACAGCGGAGGAATTTAATCGAGAGGTGTTTTGGAGAAGACTCAGTGAGTGTCTCTGCCTCTTGCGGACTCTTCCCTCATCTCCCTGCATCCTAACCTTCCCTCTGCTGTCCCCTGAGATGACAATTCTTCAGGTCCTCATCCCTTCTGCTACCCATTCTCTGCACTTGAAGCAGAAATATAAAACGATTTCTGGAGTTGTTTTGGAGATGTTGATTAGGGTGGAGAAGGGACGCGCTATCTTAAAAAGTCCAAGTAGCAACTTTAACCTTTTAACACTAACTTTGGCCCCCCGCTGCCTCTGACATCCCCAGATGAGGCAGCAGTGAAAGTGAACGGGGAAGCCACTGTTCTGACTACGCTCTTCTCTAAACTTCCATTGCCATCTCCACAGGTGAGCTTTGCTTCCGGAGGTTTTGTTTTTTTTTTTCTCCTTAAGAATCCTCCTTATCCTCCTCACTCAAGCCACACTTATTTCCCCCACCTTTCAAGCGAGATTAAAAGTATCTACGCAACACCTGTTAGTCAAAACCCGCATGGGATTGTTGTAAAGACCAAAAAGCCAAGTGCATAGGGTAGAAAGGTCTTCTAGATTTAGTCTGAAACTCAGCCAGGTTAGTTCCTCTTAATTTTCAAAGCCCTTGTTGATTTATAGCTGTTTCACATACATATCCCCCATTTGACAGATGAGTAAGCAGGTTTAGAGGCTCTGGTCAATAAATAGCAGAGGAGGAGTTAAAAGTTTTCGCAGTATCTAAGCAACACCTGTTATACAAAACGCTTTAGTGTTAAGATGTTGCTGGTGGTGGTGGTGGTGGTGGTGGTGGTGGTGGTGGTGGTGGTGGTGGTGGTGCAGGTGCACACCTTTAATCCCAGCACTTAGGAGGCAGGGGCTGGCGGCTCTCTGAGTTCAAGACCAGCCTGGTCTACAGAGCAAGTTCCAGGACAGCCAAGGCTGTCCTTCTTTTTGTAATGCTTTTTATAATTGTCAGGTGTCTACCTAATTTCTTTCTAGTTTGGGATGAGTACATCATAAGGCCTGACTCATGACAAGTTTTCCTAAAAGATTTAACCATGCTCTATAGATGTTTGGTCTCTTCCTTAGTAAGTGGGTTGACAGCATTGATGTTGAACATTCTTTCTGAATTTGGTCCATCACCTCATAGGAAACCCAGAGGATCTGTGAGCAAGTCCGTATTGCCATCGAGGAAATAATTGTAGTGTATTATTCACTTCCTAAGGACCAGGGTAAGTGACCATACACAGTAGAGTTGTATTCATGGGCTAGGGCTTTGCTAAGGTAGTAGACTATATCCTGACATGTAAACATTATATGTTTATCTTCAGGGTAATATTATATATTTATATGTAAGCATATTACCCATCTCTATTTTTCTTCATTTTGAGCATGTGAGTTTCCCATGAAATAAAGTCAAAGATAATTTTATATGTGAGTGACCTTTGTAGCACTCCCTTATGTGAAGGTTCAGATGCTATGTAACTGTGACTTTCCGTCATTACTGCTTTGCGTGTGTGTGTGTGTGTGTGTGTGTGTGTGCATATGTACATACATATGGGCGCTCTCCTTCCACTGTGGGTTCCTGGGATTCAACTCAGATCATCAGGCGTGTGCAGCAAGTGCTTTTACCTGCCGAGTCATCTCAACTGACTGTTACTTTTTTTTTTTATTTTATGGGTGTGGGTGCTCTATCTGCATGTGTATCTGTGTACCACATGTATGCTGAAGTCAGAAGAGGGTGTTGGGTTCCCTGGAACTGAAGTTACAGACAGTGTGTGTGATCTGCCGTGTAGGTTGTGGGACTTGGCCCCGGGTCCTCTGCAAGAGCACTAAGTGCTCTTCAGTGCTGAGTCATGTCTTCAGCCTCTCAACTGACCCTTTATAAAAAATCATCTATTATTTGTGTCTGTGTATGTATGTACACACGAAGGTGCACGTGTTTATTCAGGTACTTATGCATGTGTATGTGAGTACACATGGAGGCCAGTGTCTTGGGGTTTTGAGAGAGTCATCATTGGAGTTCACTGATTTCCCAGGGAGCCTCCTAGTTCTGCTCCCCCTACACTGGCATCATGGGAACACTCAAGTATGTTGGCCTTTCTCACATAGGATCTGGGAACTGAACTCAAGACATCATGGTTATGTAACTGGCACTTTCCCAAATATGCTGTCTTTTCAGCTCCTAATTCCTCCTCTTTTCAGTCCATTCTAATTCCTATATATGCTTGCTGAATCTCAGCTCCATACCCATGTCCAGGCCATCCCGACCCTCCTCCACCTAGCATTACGTCATAACCTATTGCAAACCCCTTCACAAGTTAAAGTACCCTGACCTGTAGATTTATGGCGTCATTGAAGCTCTACAGAGAAAATGAATGAAAGCATACCGTAGTTCATCAGGGTTACTTACACATGCTTTAAACATCCAGGGTTTTGCTCACAATTATCAAAGGGCCGGCATCCTTAATGAATGAATACAATTGGAAGGACTTGCTCCAGAACTGTTAGAGAACAGCTCTATGGAGCGGCAAGAGGGCCAATAAAATAACCTGAGAATTTTAGGAAGGCTTGGACCTCTCACTGATGTGTGATTTAAAGCATGTGGGTATCAGTTACTGCGTGGTTCTCGAACACTCCAGAAAGCAGGTGGTGACACTTGAAATGAGCAGGCAGGCAACTCTCTATTTGGGTTTGACCGTAGGAATCACCTTGAGAAAGCTGGTACGGAATGCTGCCCTGGACATCGTGGACAGCATGGCTCAGCTCCTGGAAGCGCTTCTTACTGCTCCATCTCAGAGGTAGTGGGTGCTGCAGTGTGGGCTAACGGTTAGTGGGGTCCCTTCACTCAGGGAAAACTGACCCTCATAGCAAAGTCACTCATCTTGGACCTTATTGGGAGGCAGAATTATTCACATGTCCTTGTTAATTCCTTTCTCCAGCACTGAGAATGGTGACCTGATTTCCTGCAATAGTGTCGCAGTCGCATGCCAACAGGTGCCTGAGATCCCAAAAGGTGGGTAGGAGTAAACTATTACCTGCTGGCCAGAGCAGAGAGGCCTCTCGGGTCTAGCTTCCAGCTGTGCCTTATAGCTATAGTTTAATTTCTGTAAAGACTTTAGTGAAATAACATATAGTTTATTTTCATTAATATTAATTGATACTTTTTGCCATTCCTCATGCTCGTGTTTGGTTGGGGTTTGGTTTGGCTTTGGCAGAAATAACATAAAGTGTATTTTCATTAATATTAATTGATTTAATACTTTTTGCCATTCCTCGGGCTCCGGTTTGGTTTGGTTTGGTTTGGTTTGGTTTGGCTTGGTTTGGTTTGGTTTGGTTTGGCAGTGCTGGGGATTGAGCCCAGGGTGTGCCAGCCAAGTGCTGTGCCACTGAGCACAGCTGTTCAATTCAGACTCCACTCCTTGCTGTGGCTCGCTCTCTAGTTGAACAGATAGTTTGCTCTCCTATTACTGTCCCAGGAACAGCATGGGTGAGCACGCCGAGAGAGCTATAAAACACAGCCAGGCAGACTGAGAGTGGTTATCAAGAGGATGTGGGAATAAACACCACGAGACAGTTTCAGGTGAAATTAAAATGCCCGTTTAGCCCTCTTTCTAGGCAGAGGGTATAATAAGAGAGTTTTACTTTAAAGCAGTGCTGGTTGTCCTTTGTAATCTTAAGAAAATGGTTAGGTTTCTCCTCTAATTCCAGAGTGTCTGGTTCTTCACTCATAGATAACAAAGCTGCAGCCCTTTTGATGCTGACAAAGAGTTTGGATTTTGTGAAAGATGCACATGAAGAAGTGGAGCAGGTGAGGGCACTTACCCATCTTTCCTGAGAACTGATCATAAAGGCAGGAGTCCCGCAATTTGAATAGTCCCACGTTCACTCTGTCCTGCCCTCTGTCCCCCACTGTGTTTGGCTTGTGTCTCATTGGCTCCTCTGTTCCTTGCTGGACAAGCAGAGTGAGAATGTTGGTTTCTAAATCGATTCAGTTTTGTAGCCGATATAGCAAAGCAGGTGGCTGATGGTGGTGGTGTGTTTGTATTCGCAAATATGATGGTATGTCTTAGGCTGTAGAAGAATGTGACCCTTACAGTGGCCTCTTGAATGATTCTGAAGACAACTCTGACAGCCACCGTGAGGAGGATGGTGTGTTAGGGCTTCCCAGCAATCGGGACTCATACTGGTCAGAGGAAGATCAAGCGCTCATAACCCCGTGCCTTGCGCTGGTGAGAGCATCCCGAGCTTCGCTCAAGAAAATCCGGATCTTGGTGGCTGAGAATGGGAAGAAGGATCAGGTGGCCCAGCTGGATGACATTGTGGATATTTCTGATGAGATCAGCCCCAGGTAAGCGTGGGTTACACGTGGGAAAACAGGAGCATTGAGATCTGAGCTGATGTTGCTAGATCTAGGATTTCTTTCAGCTATTGTGCTTTGAGAAATTTCAAGCCTAAAGGAAAATTGAAAAAAATACTTGAGTTAATAGCCGTACATCCTTTATTTGGATTCTGTTCACCTGTTTCTCCTGTGTATTTACTTCTTGATAAGTAGGTATGATATGCTTTTCCTAAATCATTTAAAGCATAAGTGACTTTTCACCCATGAATATTTTATCAGCCACCTCCTAAGAACAGACATAGAGTCACATTCAAGAAATTTAACATTCGATGTAATAATAATATCTAATGCTTAGATTTCTCTATTTGTCTCAAAATGTATTAACTACATTCTGAGTTTCATTAAGATCTCTTTCTACATTTGCTTGGCATCTGTTTAATTTCTTACAATCTTAAATAGTCTCTGTCCCTTCTGGTCTGACTTGACATTGGCATTTCCAAATTACATATGGTAAATACACAACAATTTTGATTTATAAGAATATTTTCTCATAGTAGTAACAAAGTTAAACATTTTGGGTCAAAAATTACAGTGTTTTGTACTTTCCTTTATGTCCTACTGGGGTAGGCACCTGATGTTGATTTTTCTGCTTAGTAGTAATAAATTTAGTCACATGGTTAAAAGTAGTGGCCTCTTTCAAAGGGGTCCTTTTGCCTAACATGTTTAGTTTCCATTGATGACTCTTGTCAGTATCACTGAACTGATGGTTTTGAATCCTCATGTCTTTGACAGAACTAATTCCCCATCCTGTGAACCATGCACGTTTTTCCCCCAGCTTCCTAAATAGCACATGTTTATCACAGTAAACATTGGTTGAATTGCTTCTGCATTGCATGCCTGCTTAAATTAAGGAACTGAGTTGGTTGTGTACAGGAAACAGCCACACTGAGCTCTGCTCCCTTTTTGTGGCTAATGGCTACATTTGTCTGCTTCTCTTAGTGTGGATGACTTGGTTCTGAGCATATATCCACCTGTGTGTCACCTCACTGTGCGGATCAGTGTAAGTACCACCTTTGAACTGGGAGAATTTCATTAGTATTTATAGAGCATTTATATCATTGCCAAACTTGTGTGCAGATAAAATACCTTCATAGTTCTTGTGTGTATTTGTGCTTGATAAATACTAGCTGGACATAGTTTTAATAGCCATGTGCTTTGATACTGTAATTCTTTTTATTTTTAAAGATTTATTTATTTATTTTATGTATCTGAGTACACTGTCCCTATCTTCAGACACACCAGAAGAGGGTTACAGATCCCATTACAGATGTTTGTGAGCCACCATGTGGTTGCTGGGAATTTAACTCAGGACCTCTGGAAGAGCAATTAGTGCTCTTAACCGCTGAGCCATCTCTCTAGCCTCTGATACTTTAATTCTTTTAGAACTACTTGAGAAATTGGTTTGAAAAAAAAAAAGAAGTCCAAACATCTTAGAAAACAGTGCATTAAGGAGCAATCTTTTAACATTTTGTATTTATCTGGGGAGGGACATGCATGCACATGTTTGTGTGCAGGTGAATGTGTGCACACTGAGAGGCTCTGCCACTCTTCCTGATTACCTTGAGAGAGTTCACTCACTGAACCTGGAGCTGGTCTGGAAACTAGCAAGCCCAGTGATCTCCTTGCCTGTGTGCCCACAGCTCTGGGGTAACAGGTACACACACGGTCGTACGTAATTTTTTATGTATGCTGGGGTTTGAACTCATGTCCTTATGCTTGCAAACACTCTTAGTCACGAAGGCGTCATCCCATCCCAAGTAAGATTCTTTATAGAGATCTGATTACACTGAATCAGTACCACAGTGTATATTTTGTATGTATAATATACATATGTGCTTGTGATTTGATTGTATTCTTGAAATGCTATAACTTTATAGTTCTGTTTTTCTTTAATGAACTCCAGTTCATCTCACTAATGTAACTGGCAGGGAAGTGATCCTACCAAGCAACTTATATTTTACAAGATGTATTGGTTTCAGTATTTGATAAGATAGATGGCAGAAGATTGATTAACACGCAGAACTCTTCAGTATGGCAGATTCTTTGGAACATTAACTTTTTTTGGCATTAACTTTTTAAGAACTAAATTCCTGACAAATAAAATTTTAACAAGATTTTCTATCAGTGATCCCAAATGCCGTAGCATATGAAGTAATTTATACATTTGTATGTGCTTACGTGCATTGTTTTATATTGTTGCTGTAATCCATCTCCACACTCTCTTTTTGATGTGGATGTGATGGCTGGGTTCAAAGTAGGGTCTGACACGTGCTCTACCTCCGGTCTTGAGATTTCCCATCTTACTGTCTTGAGCTCCTTAAAGTTCTAAACAGGACCATATGCCATTTCTGCCTCTGAACCTGAGCTATTACAACTGATAGGGTCTCCTTTTAAAAAGAAATTCTTCCTGTGTGTAATTCAGGCTGCCTTAAAACTCACCATTCTTCTGTGAGGTTGAGATAATCTTTGTTCCAAATTTAAAATATTAAAGATGAACTGGGTGTGGTAGCACACGCCTTTAATCCTAGCACCCCAGAGGCAGAGATAGGTGGATCTCTTAGTTTGAATCTAGCCTGGTCTACAAAGTAAGTTCCAAGTCAGTCAAGGCTACATAGAGAAACCTTGTCTCAACAAACAAACAAAATTAAAACTGTTGAAAACATATAAATGTTATACCAGTGGTGTTCCTAAGGTCTTGTTAAACAGAAAAGAACCTTGTCAGCGTTTTAAATTGCATTCATTCATTCATTCATTCATTCATTCATCTATATATTGACTGATTGATTGTGTGTGAATATGTAAGTCACAGTTGTATGTGTAGAGACCCGAGTATAGCTTGTGGGAGTCCTTCCATCTTGTGGGTCCCAAGAATCATATTCAGGTTGTCATGACAGCAAGCATGCTTACCCACTGAGCCATCTCATCAGCCCTTATCCGTCAAGGCTTTTTTTTTTTTTTTTTTTTTTTTTTTTTTTTAACATGAGTGCTGGAAGTTCAAACTCAGGTAGGACTCCAGGTCTTCATGGTTTCAGAGCACCAAGCCACTTCCTCCACCCTGTTTCAGGCTCTTTTTAAATGATTCTGTTATCATCATTAATTGTATCTTCAAGTTCTCCTTTCTTTTGGTGCCAGGCTCAGAGTGAATATTATCTCCGTTCCTTTTCTAGGCTGCGAGATTGGTGTCTGTTTTAATAAAGGCTCTTGAAATTACCAAGTAAGTATGAAGACTTCTCCCTGTGTGGCTTGAGAATAAAATCATCTGCCCAGCTATTCTGCCCCATTTCAGAATAGCATGCGGGTATGGGTAGGGGTGTGGAGTAGCCAGTCTGTGAAGAGGAGCCCCTTCTTACCATAGTTCCTTCTCTGCACCTCCTGGAAATGCTTTTCCCTTCACACTGTGTTAACTTGAATTTTTTTTTTTTTCTGTTTTATTCCAGAGCAAGTCACATGAGCCCCCAGCCAGGAGATAGCTGGATTCCTTTACTCATTAATGCCGTTGACCATTGCATGAACAGAATTAAGGCGCTCACTCAGCGTGCAGCTGAACTGTGAGCCTCCAATCTCTGCTCTTCTTTCTCCCCTCTCGCACCCACACTCCAGCGTCTGCTTACCTATTTATTTTTTAAGGTTTTTAAACGTCTGCTTTTAGAAGTGGAGCTTTGACAGGGTGTTTGCTGGGTAGAAAGAAAGCTTCTGTCTTTACGAAGAGATTGTTACCAAGACTCTAGCTAGGAGAGCTTGCAGTTGTCTATAAATCGTATAATGTGATATGCTTCTGTGCTAGACACAAATCTCTATAAACTTGTGCTCTGAGCTGATTTTTGGAAATCCTTAAGGAAGTTGGCTTGTTCTCTAGTTTACAGTAAAGCATATTGTTTTATTAAGATTTTGATGATCTCAATAAAATGCTAACCTGCCGTGATTATATGTGTCATTTAATGTGTCCTCTGAAGTGCCATTTAAAATCTTCTATTATAAGACAGGAATGTTGGCATATACCTTTAATCCTAGCACTAGGGTGGCAGAGACAGGTAGATTTCTGAGTTCTATGCCAGCCTGGTCTACATAGTATATTCCAGGACAGCCAGAGAGCTACACAGAAAGACCCGACTCAAAAAGAATTTCAAAAAAAAAAAAAAAAAAAAAAGGACTGGAGCAATGGCTCAGTGGTTAGAACTGCATTTGCTAGTGTGTCATGTGATTGTCATGCATTGTGTCATGTGATGAGTGGAAAAGAAAAGGCTAAGACTAAGGTTAGTCTTGGGTTGATAGAAGAGGGAACATAAGGCTGAGGTAGATTGCAAAGACAGAGGTAAAGCTAACCGATCGTACAGGATAGAACAGTTTCCTCTCAGGAGACTAGGCAACAGGCCTGCAGATCAGTTCAGTTTGCTCTTTGGGACAGGAAAATAAGGAAGGAGGAGGAGGGAAATGTGACCCAGGGCAGTAACAACAGGAGCAAGGTGGCGTACTAACCTGTTTTAGATAGATGCAGGGTGGAAAGAGAGCTGGCTATGAAAACTGGCCAGCTGACCAGATTCAACCTCATCTCTCAGTGTCCCTTTCCCAGACAGGAAGCCTGCCTTACCCCTGAGAGGTCCTCCATTCTACTTCTCTCCTGGTCTGACTTTGGATTACAGATGCTGGTCCAGCCTGTGTTTTAGGGGTGGAGTCTCAGACACTGTCGGCTTGGGAATGCTGGCCCTGCCCTCTGCTGTCCACACTGCAGCTCTCTCCACAGTTCATGCAGGTTGGGGTGTGTTGCTCAAATCCCAGCCCTGTGTATGCTGAGTTCTGCCACATTCATTTCCTAGAGCTTCAGTGCGTCCCTGGCTTTATGGGGCACTGGGAGGAGGCCGAGGAGGGTGAATGTTCTAGCTTTCACAAGTTTAGGGTCCTCTTTACCCATTCTCTAGAGCTGTCTGTGGGTTGTGGTGCTGCCCTCTGCTGGTTGGTTCAGGCAGTGTTCAGCCTTTCTCAAGTTCTCATTATCCTGCATCCACTTGCTTGCTCCTTTGGGCAGTGGCAATGAAGGGGGAATTGTGGAAATCTTGGTTTCAAATCCCTTTAGTGGCAGAGCATGTCTGTGGCTTGCTGTGGTTAAATTTCCCCTTCAGTATGAGCTCAGCTTCTGATTTGAGTTTTCAGCAGTGGAACCCCATGGGCTCGGAGACCCTCAGGGCATTTCCTGCCCCACCCCAGTCGGGGAGGGGGTTAACTCTGTACTTATCAATAGGCCTCTTCACAGAAAAAAAAAAAATCTTACTTTTAAAATATTTCTTATTTCTGCATTCTATAGCCTGTTCTCTGGTCTCCCTCCTGTTTCTACTGTCTTGGGTTTCTTCTACCTACACACCTAGTCACCCAGATGCAGTTTCTGAGATCATAAGAGACTCATTCCCAAGTTTTGTGGTACCAGAAGTACAGTCTGTTGAGACTAAACCATTATTTTCATTTGGGGGTATAGGCCTTGAGGTCTGATTCTACACAGACCTGCATTTAAAAGGAAAGTACTGATTTTTACATACATAGAGATGACCACAAAGACTCTCTTGGTGCTCATGCATATTCTGTTACTTACACCAGTAAGTCCTTCTGAATGTGATCCTGGTCACTCTATGCCTCAGAAGATTTTGGTATTGGGCTCTGTCTTAGTCACAGTTCTACTGCTGTGAAGAGACAAGACCAAGGCAAGTTATAGAAGAGGGCTTGCTCACAGCTTCAGGGCTGTGATGAACACCACGACCAAAGGAGCAAGTTGGGGAAGGAAGGGTTTATTTGACATACACTTCCACATTGCAGTCCATCATTGAAGGAAGTCAGGACAGGAACTCAAACAGGGCAGAAACCTGGAGGCAGGAGCTGATGGCTGAGGCCACAGAGGAGTGCTGCTTACTGGCTTGCTCATCATGGCTTTCTCAGCCTGCTTTCCTCTGGAACCAAGACCACCGGCTCAGGGACGGCACCACCTACCATGAGCTGAGCCCTCCCCCATCAATTACAAAGATGCCTTACAGCTGGATCTTATGAAGACATTTTCTCAGTTGAGGTTTCTTCCTTTTAGATAACTAGTTTTTGTCAAGTTGACATAGAGCCAGCCAGCACAATTGAACTCTTGTCAACTTGACACACAAACATATCACTGTTAAGTTATAACCTTTCCTAGTTTTGGTTCATCCCCGAGATCTCAGGTTAATAAATAGCACTGTGGTGGGCCCATAGGCAGTGGCATCATTAGGAGGTGTGTTCTTCTTGGAGGAAATTGTCACTGGGGTGGGCTTTGATGTCTCAGATGCTCAAACCAGGCCAGTATCACACTCTCTTCCTGCTGCCTACGGATCCAGATGGAGACCTCTCAGCTCCTTCTCCAGCACCCTGTCTGCCTGAGTACTGTCATGCCTCCTGCCATGATGACAGTGGACTAACTCTGAAACTGTAAGCCAGCCCAAATTAAATGCTTTCCTTTATAAGAGTTGCCATGATCATGGTGTCTCTTCATGCAATAGAACACTGACTAAGACAGTCACAAATAGATCAGGCATTACAAACTTAGAAGTCTTACAGTCTTTACCAATTCAAACACTTTAAAAAGTTCAGTCTCATGCCGGGTGTGGTGGCACACGCCTTTAATCCCAGCACTCGGGAGGCAGAGGCAGGCAGATTTCTGAGTTCGAGGCCAGCTTGGTCTACAAAGTGAGTTCCAGGACAGCCAGGGCTATACAGAGAAACCCTGTCTCAGAAAAAAACAAAAACAAAAACAAACCAACAAAAACAACAGCAAAAAAAGTTCAGTCTCTTTGAAAATCAAAATGTAAAACCTAAAATCTCTTTAAATTCAGTTTCTAAACTGTGGGCTCCTGTAAAATAAAAAATAAGTTAAATACTTTCTTACTTCAAAATGGAAGAACCAGGGTACACTCACAATCTGAACAAAGCAAAACCACACTCCACCAGTGCAAGTAACTCAACGTTCTCTATCTGGGATTTACTCTAATTTGAGTTCAGGAACTCTAACCCTGCCACAAACTGCCAAGCCTCAGCTGCTCCCCATGACCCATTCACACCTTCAAAAACAGCATCACTTGAGTAACTTACATCACCAAGTCTGACTGCCAGCACAAGGCATAACTATGGCTGCCTCTGGAACACAGCTTCTGTGTTGATTCTGAGGAAACACTTCCCAGAAGACTTCACCACAATGATGCTGGTCTCTTCTTCTTCTTTTTTTTTTTTTTAAGATTTTATTTATTTATTATATGTAACTACACTGCAGTTGTCTTCAGATACTCCAGAAGAGGGCATCAGATCTCACTAAAGATGGTTGTGAGTCATCATGTGGTTGCTGGGATTTGAACTCAGGACCTTCGGGACGAGCAGTCAGTGTTCTTAACCGCTGAGCCATCTCTCCAGCCCGCTGGTCTCTTCTTAATCACAGCTGATTCTTCAGCCCCAGCTGACCAGCATCTCTTATCCCAGCAAAGCAAAGGTTTCTCTTTAATGGTTCTGTTCTTTTGTTAATCAGAGCCAGTTCTTCAGCTCCGGCTGAGTGGACACCACAGACTTCTTCACAATATGACCCAATGGAGTCTTTACTTCCCTTTGAAAGTTCACAAACTTTCCACTGCCTTCACTGCTTTCAATAATCTCATCTTCCAAGTTCCTACAGAGCATCCCACTGATCTCTCAGCACTCAATGACTTCTAGCCCAAAGTTCCAAAGTCCTTCCATAATCCTCCCCAAGTCAACATGGTCTGGTCTGTCACAGCAATAACCCACTCTCTTGGTACTAATTTCTGTCTTATACCAATTCTTATGAGAGCATTTAATTGGGGCTTGATTACAGTTTCAGAGGTTTAGTCCATTAGTCATCATGACAAGGAACATGGTATCATTCAGGCAGACATAGGGCTGGAGAAATAGCTGAGAGTTCTACATCTCAAGTCTACAGGCTGCAGGAAGAGAGACACTGGGCCTGGCTTGGGCTTTTGAAATGTCAAAGCCCACCCACCAGCAACACACTTCCTCCAACAAGCCACACCTCCCAATCCTTCTCAAACAGTTCCACTAACTAGGGACCAAGAGTTTTAACTTATGAGCCTTTAGAGAACATTCTCAATCAAACCACCACAAGCTCATTTGTTAGCTTGGTCCACTTTATTAAGAAGATTTGTTTTCTTTATACATACCCATTTTGTCATTGTTTAATATAACATGTATTCTCAAATGTAAACACACTTTTATAAAGCAAAAAAATGCATGAGTTTACAATTTAGACAGAAATTTTAATACATTGTTTCCAACTACATTGCTATGAAATTATATGTTGTGTGCATCTAGAACAGCAGTACTCAACCGTGGATCTCGAACCCCTGTGGTGGTCACATGTCATATATCCTGAATATCAGATATTTACATTATGATTCATAAGAATAGCAAAATTATAATTATGAAATAGCAACAAAATAATTTTATGGTTGGGGTCACCACAACACAAGGAACTGTACTAATGGGTCTCAGCATTAGAAGGCTGAGAACCACTGCTCTAAAAGACCATGTGTTAGAAAGCAGGATACAGCTGCAGTGGGGTGTGGTGTATGACCTGAATAGGGTCTCCCACATACACCAGCACTCATGGAGATCTAGCTATAGATAAGTTTAGTCTATTCTTTCAGGTTCTATGTTATGTGTTATAATAGCTTTATCCATTCATCTTTGGGTCTTTTACAATAACCACCAGGGAAATATTAATCAATGTGATTTTAGTATTACATGAGAATTCTATTTTTAGTCAATATTGTCCTATGTTTTCAGAAATAGATTTAAATATTAGGTTGTCATTCATTTTTGTAGGTTAATGGATATGTTAATGAGCAATAAAATGGTGTGAAACATCTGAACACCCCAAGTCTGAATGTACTCTGAAAAGGTAGTCAGAACATCTCATTGTTCTTTGAGAAGTTATCTGAGTGTCTTTTCAAAGGCTTGTTTTTATCACTTATGCAGAGCAGTTTATTCTAAGGCAAATAGTGCTTCTGACTGCCTTAGGTTGGTTTGATACAAATGGATTTTGGAGCCAGGCATTGGTGGCACACGCCTTTAATCCCAGCACTTGGGAGGCAGGTGGATCTCTGAGTTCAAGGCCAGTATGATCTACAGAGTGAGTTACTGGACCAACAGGACTACACAGAGAAATCCTGTCTCAAAAATACCAACCAACCAACCAAATAACCAAAAAACAAGAAAAAATGGATTTTGGTTTCTATGAATCTAGCCTGATTTTTGGTCACTGGTCTGTTGTTTGATAGGCAGAATTTCCCTCTGGGGCATGTCTAGTTTCAGAAGTTTTGAGGGTTGTTTGGGAGTTAAACAGAAACTTCAGGGGCCACCACAAGGACACTTCTGTAGCCGGTCAGGTTCTGAAACATGTCACAATCTACTTCCACAGTGAGCCTTTGGAGCCCCAGATGTGTTGGGGTGAACTGGAACTGAGTATGTAGGCTGCTTCCTGGCCACAGAGAACCCAATCTGAAACAAAGGTAGAGACGGGTATTAATTCTCCTCCGGGTCATTGCTCCACTGGTCTCCATGGGTTGTCCTTCCTGGCTGGAAGGTATGGGGCGCGAGGATATAGAAATCTAAATACATGGCTGGGAAGCCAGAAGTGATCATAAGGGAGAGGAGACAGGGGCTTCTCTATACAGAGCAACTGTGTGACTCAAGACAGCACTGGGATTTGGGTTGGCCCTGTTCTTGGTAGTAGTACTTACCGGCAGTGTGTCTGGCAAAGGCTATAGTTTTAAATGTCTTCCTGGTGAGCACAGTGGGTCCCGTAGGCATGATGAGGGAATGCCAGTGTATCAGCAGCTTATGGCTGACCTTCCTGGACTATGGTAGACCTTTCAGTAACTAAGGAAATGTTTGGAATTTTCTTTGAGGAACTTTGCTCCACGATTGGCCTGAAAGATCATAAAGTCTAGATAAATGTTCATGGGTCCCCCTCTCATTTGGTTGGTGAGAATGGCAAAATTTCATGATGCTGTACCCACTGGTACAATAAATTGGACCACCTTCTGGGAATCCCAGTGTTGTCTTTAAACTGTACCCAACCAGGAGTGAAGTAGGCAAAATGAAAGAGAATGCTTGCAACGTCTAATACCACTAAGGGGCCTAAAATACACAGGAACTCCTAGAAGTCAACAAGAATGATGGCAGCAAGGACAGAAGAAAAGCAGCCAAGAAGATGGAAGGGGAAAGCCAGCCTAAAGAATGGCAAATCGGAACAGTAAGACATGGCTTTCTGTTAGACAATTTTTCCGATTGGAAAGAAGAGAATAGTTGGATGTTTGCCAGAGAGGTGGGGAAAGAAACTGTCTCTCAGTGCAGGAGGGATCCCGCTACTAAATCTGATAAGAGCTGGACAAACCAGATCGTATCCTGTGACCCAGAAATCCCATTCCTGTGCAGATATAATCCCCGGCATCGCCAAAGTTTCAAACGAGCTTAGAAGGGGCAGCACAAGGCTGTTGGCTGTGAAACTGCAGCATCAGAGTGAGAGGTATTTGTTGCCCATCATTATGGAGCAGTAGGAGGCACACAATGGAGTATTATGGGGCCTAAGAAATGGACTTCACATATACATGAAAAGAAAAAACAAAAAGCAGCTGTTTAAGTTAACGAAGCAACAATACACATGGTCATGGAGGGTGGTGAAGAGATAAGAAAGGAAAGGAATTTAACTAGAATTGTATCTCATGGTCGTGAATAGGAGAGCTTCCTTGTTAGACCGAGAGCCAGCATGGCCTATCTGTGCATTCTCTGGTACCAGATCTAACCTCCCTTCTTCATGGCAATGCCTAGGCTCTTCTTGGATGATCAGGACAGGTGTGGTGGGGGTTATGTGGGGACCTCGTAGCCTCCCTTATCCTCTCCTCCTGCTGACTTGATGGTTCCAGAACGAGATAGGCCATTTGGTAGCTTCTGAAGATACCCTGCTCTTTCTCCAGTGACATGGCAAAAAGATGGATTACTGTTTTTAAGTCAGTGAGTCCAAACCAGTTGAGATCTCTCAGTGGGATAAGAAGTTTACAGTCTTAGCCTGGTGGTGGTGGTGGTGGTGGTGGTGGTGGTGGTGGTGGTGGTGCACACCTTTAATCTTAGCACTCAGGAGGCACAGGCAGGCAGATCTCTGTGAGTTCGAGGCCAGCCTGGTCTACAGAGTGAATTCCAGGACAGCCAGGGCTACACAGAGAAATCCTGACTAAAAATCAAAAACAGAAGAGGAAGAAGCGTCTTACAGTCTCTTACCCATATCTCTTCTCTCTGTGAATGAGTCCCCTTCCAAAGATGGAGATGATGCAGTTCTGCATGGGGGCCTCTAAGGAGTTGTGCATTCTAACTGAGACCGTGAGGGGCTGATACTGTGTTGCTCTCTTTGGCATCTGTAGGGAGAGACAACACATAGAGAACTACTGATAGATTCTGGGGAAGGGACAACCATCAATTTCAAGTGTCTACTCACCCAAAGAGACACACGTTCTCTAACAAAGCCATGCCTCCTAATCTTTCCTCAAACTCTTCCACAACAGCCCTGAACCATAGCAGCTAAGAGTAACCGAGTGAAGAATGAGTACCCACCTCGATGATAAGATTCGGTTTACCAATGGCCATATCTTCCTGGGCAAAGCAGCTGAGGCTGGTGTGGGAGTACCTTGCCATTGCTGTGACTCGGAGAAAGCTGTTCTCAGGTGGGGGTTGCTCAAAACAGGAGTAGGACAGGTCGGTGGATATTCTCAGAACTGCAACATTCAATAGGCAAGTCAGTACAAAACACAGGAAGCATGCATGCGGGAATCAAACCATAGCTCCACCTACAGCAAGGGACTTAGTGTCTCACAGAAGACAGAAGATGCTGCATTCCCTATGGCGACTCTGTGCTTTTCCAGGATCCCTGCCCCATTACTACCTCTACCAACACTCTTCGCAGACTGTCTCACCGGGGATGTAGAAAAGCGCCTGTGAACTAGATCAGGCCATAAAAATGGTAGGGTGACTTGTGTTACACGACCCTCTTCAAAGTAGTGCTTATCTCAAAACTTGCCACATAGCAGTTGCTGAACTCATGCTTACACAGTCCTGCCCCTTCTCCCGTTCTCCTTCCTTTGTCACAGAAAGTGTTATCTATCAACTGGGACTCTCTCAAGATCTGGTTCCCATTTTCAACCCGCAGACTTAGACATTTCCCCTGCTGTTACCTTTCCCCAGGGGATGTGCTTGTCCTCATAGAGTCCTATGCTTTTTAAAATACATGCCTCATTCTCACCCACTGCTGTGTAGTCTCAGGCAACTTGTTTAACTTCTGTGTCTCGGCTTCCTCTGATGGCAAATGGGACTAAGAATGGTACCCACCTCATCAAATTGTGAGAAAAATGAGATAAAGCATATACTGCAGTCACCACCATTTCTAGCAGATATTAAGTACTCAGTAAGTGTGAGTTACAATCATTCCAGTCGGTTATTTGCCCAGAGATTATGCTGTCATTTATAACCCACCTCTCCCAAAGCTTCAGTTTTTATGTTGATTATTTACAGCATATAAACAGAGTCACCTTCAAAATAAACCAAAAGATCATACGACCCTGTCTCTAGCAGCTGTCCTCTGACTACCCACTTAGCCTCTTCTTTTTCCCATCATGCTTTAGAAAGAACTCCACTTCCTGAGTTGAATTCGCTTAAACCCCAGGGAGCCAGCCTGGGCCACTTTCCTAGTCTCTCCTTGGCCAGGATATCTCAGGAACTCCCTGCCAACCTTGTCGTGTGTCCCTGACCCCTTAGACTCCTTTGTCTCCCTCATGTTCGTTCTTTCCCTAAATCCACAAAGCTGGTGTCGCTAAGGCTCTCTCCTTGCCGTCTCATCTTCTTACATCTGGTCCTCCAGCACTGTAAGTGCTCTGTGCCCTGTCTCTTAGTCATTCCCTCTATGCTGCAATTTCTATGCCTGCTCTCCCACACGGACTGGACCTTGAACTCTGTGTTTAAGTTCTCAGCTGCCTGCTGGCTGTCAGAATACTTGGCTGTCTCATGGGCTTTTAACAAACCATGCTATAACTAAGTTCTTCTTCCTCCTAAAACTTGCATCCCCCTCTTCCAGTGGCTCATGCAAACCATAGACAGACATCCACATTCACAAGTGCAAATTCTCTCACCTCTGGGTTATGTCTTATTTCTGAGTGCTATCAGGTTAGTCTGGCTTTTTGTGTCTGGATTTCAACTGTTACTAGTTTTAACCCACTGGTTCTCTGTGACTGCATATAAGAATCTTTATAATGC
Organism: Mus pahari; assembly: GCF_900095145.1. Taxonomy (NCBI): domain Eukaryota; kingdom Metazoa; phylum Chordata; class Mammalia; order Rodentia; family Muridae; genus Mus; species Mus pahari. The sequence continues at coordinate 104,448,730 of NC_034592.1, forward strand.
AGCTTCAACCTCATACCACACCCCAAGCCAGTTAGATCAGATACTGGCAATGAGGCTCAGCATTAGGACCGTAAAGTCTCCCAGGTGCTTCTGTGCACAGCCAAGGTTAAGAACGACTGCTCTGACATGACCTCCTCCATTCCATTTTGTCTAAAGGTCTTTCTTTTAAACATGGACTTCTGATAACATTGACACACTAATGCAAACTTTTTACTAGCTCACTGTTACCCAGACAACGAAGCTCAGCCTCCTGAGCATGACGTAGGAGACTGTCTAGCTCTCGTGCTAATTCATTCGCACTGTGCTTGGGAAAGGCCCAGTGATGGGAAGAGCAGAGACCTCGGCTGCGGCAGTCCTGTGGACTTGCTCCTGAAGCTCACCCAGGCAGTGAGATTTTGTCAGGAGTTCTGCAAATTCTGATGTTTGTGTCTACTATGGAGTTTTGGACACTGGAGTATAGCCCAGGCATAGTGTTTCCCCAGGTGACTCCAGTGTATGACCAAGTTTAAGCAGGATTGATGGACTTCAGGGAATCTTAAATTAAACAAGCATCTAAAAGAGAGAAGGGGACCTTGTGGATCTTCCCTCTGTCTGGAATACTTGGTGCATTTTTCTAGCTGGCCCTTCTTCATTCTTCAAAACAGTCTTTTGTGGATCATCTGGGTGCAGACTGCCCAGCCTGGGCGAGGGGCTTCCTGTCCTGCACTCTGTCAGTCTCTCCAAATACTTTCTTACTGTAGGGTGGGCTGTGTACTTATCTGATTGTAGTTGGGATTGTGGTCCTCTCAGCGTGTCAGAACAAATCTATAGTTGTTGAGTGAATGTATATGTGAATGTATAGGTGTTGAATAGGAGTGAGCACCAAGGGGCTAAAAGCTGTCTCTGGGGACCCATGGGTGGAGCCCAAGAAAGAACCCTGTGTGTACAGGGTGTCTTCTGGGGCCAGAGAGAGTTACCCTGGTTGGGTCTGAGCATGAAGAATTGCTTCTGACTCCAGAGACCAGCAGCGAAGACTCCATTGTAGTACAAAGCCTGGGCCCCAATCACCAGGTGCACCTTCTTGTCCTCATCTGTGGGGTTAATCAAGGTCACTGAGAGCAGACCATTTCCTCCCCGAGGGATGGAGCTAGATGCTTCGAAGAGCATGTGCAGAGGATCCTGGGGCTCACAACTGGGAGGACACATGCCATTGTCTTTCCCAAGCTTCAGTCTTTCTTTTTGGACTCTCTCCAGTACCTCCTTTTCTTGAAGAGATCCTGCAGAATAAAAGAAATGAGAGCACCCAGTAGGTACAGATTCTTCTGACGAAAGGGCAGGGTTAACATGTATTTACTACTTTTGCTTAGATACCAGAATCCAAAAAAGCTTTGCAAATGTCTCAGGCTTTGAATTTGCCTTTTGCACAAGGAAAACACATTTTGTGACAAACCAGTGCTGTCACTGGAGATATTTTTGCAAGAAATTGACTCTCCGTGTGTGAAGGAATTTGGGAGTCATGGAGTATTCTTGAGTGGGGAGATAACAAGGACATTCATTTGTGTCTTAGAATATTCATCCTTGAACGTGGAATGGGAAAGGGAACTGTGAGAGAGAGACCAGAGCCAGGGAGTGGCCATCTAATGGGCAAGAGGTAAGGGAGGGAGCTGCAGGATTACCTAGGTTGTGAGAAAGAACGCAGAAGACAGCCGAGCAGGGACAAGATGCTATGAAGGGGAAGACTCAGGTTACAAGCATCCTGATTTGAAGTAATAGATAAAAATGCTAATAGAGAGAAACAGTTGGTGATCTTGGAGGGGCGGGTAACTTCCTCTCCCTCAGTCCTGAAAGTCTTCTTGAACCAGGCTCAGTATTTAGTGCTTTGTTTCATAATAACAGTTCTCTACTGGAGGCAATTTTGGCCCCTTAGAGGACATTTGGAAATACATGAAGACATTTTTGGTCATCAGGACTGGCAGGAGTTGGGGACTGACATCTCATGAACAGAAGCCAAGAGAGCCCCGCAGTGCACCCTGCAGCTCAGCCTCCGACAGTACAGAAGGGTCTGATCCGAACCAGCAGTCATGTCAGCCAGGCTTGAGAAACCTACTGTTATTTGATGGGGAAAAGACTGGGGCTCTTCTGGCCTTCACGTGCACCCCCATCCCCTTCCTCGCATTTGCTGTCTCAGGTGGCTAGGCCGGTTCCCTTGGCAGCTCAGTACCTGCAGGATACTTGTAGTTCTGAGTGATGTCTTCGCAGCGGTCACTGCCCACCACCTTGGTGCTGATGCAGTTGCCCACATCCTTTCTGTTGGAGTTGGTCAACTCCAACTTCCCATCCTCACAGCACTTCCAGACCACATGCGAGGCATTTACTGCAGCAAAGAGCTCTGATACTGCGGGGTCCAGCTGCAGCTCCCCCTCCTTGACTGCTCTGACTGGGACCAGACTGCAGGATCCCAGGACTGAGGGGGAGAAAGGGCAGATGAGCAAAGGAGTCTCTGTTAGACCTCTGCTCTGGCTAGGGCTTATAGCGTCAGTCCTCGTCCTGTACATCATTTTTCCTTCTCCAGGATCAAGGTCAGAGGTAGGAAGGAGACAGGATTTCTGAGAAAGTTATCAGAGATGAAACTCACAATTATGCAGAGAAAATACTTTTAGGTCCTGGCCTATACCAGAAACTGGACAGGAAGGACCTCGGAGGAACACGATTAGTGCTCAGTCTTAATACTAATACACTAGGGACAGGCCACCTTAATTGCTTCTGGTGTGCCAGCCCCTGACAGTTCTGTTCCAGGACAAGGAGCCACCATTCTTCAGCTGCTTGAAGCTTCCCTCTGTAGGTTTGAGCTTACTATTGAGGCTCCTTCCACCCACACACAGATAAAGTCCCCTCCCTAACCCTCCAGCCACGTTAAGATCCTTTGGCCTTCATTGAGATGGTATTTCCTTGCCCATGGCTTTAAGTGGGTCACGCAGTCTCACACGATAGCTGACATCTCTGCCCCCTGAGCCTGCTGAACCATCTGGCCACTGTTCCTTCTGCTTCTCCTGTTTTAGAGGGTTAAGACCCTCTCTGGACCACACACTGCTCCTAGATCCTTTGCAAGGGACCTCTTCAGCTCTTGCAGCCCTGGTTGGTCCTGGGCCCACCCTTAGGCTTTACCTCCAACTCCATTAGGAGCCCTTGGGTGCAGAATCTGCCATCCACCATAACCCTGGGACAAATCAGGTCTGTTCATCCAGCATTCTACAGAAGTTTGGAAGACCCTAAAAGTAGCAAAGGCAAAACTTCAAGTGGGGAAAAAAAAAAAAAAAGACTATGGAAGAAAAAGAGTCTAGGAATGTGACTTTAGGAGCTGTTGCCATGGGGATGGAGGACACTGTGTAAAACAAACAGTGACTCTCCTGGAGTGTACACACCCCACCACTGACCACTGCCACCTCTTATAAGAGTCCTGAAAGCCTGCTCTTAGTGCAGAGCTCTCCAAGTGTGGAGGTTTACATGGAAGTTGGCATTTTCTGGTCTAGAACCCTAATTCCTTTAGGCTTCTCACCAGATACGACCCCTCTGTCCTTCTCCATTCTGGAGTCCCTCCTCATTGTAGTACTCATCCACCAGCAGGCTCCCATTGGTACCTTGGGCTGAATCAAATGTGGTAACAACTCGAGCTGGGATGCCCAGGCACCGTAGCACTGTGAGGAAGAGGCATGGGATATCAGAGGGGGCAGAAAAGCCCCAGGCTGGACAGGGTCTGTCTTAAATGACAGGTGACATTGTAGAAAGAGGAAGGATTCGGCACTGAATAGACAAAGGCTGGTAAATGATACACAAGTCACACAGCACAGGAATATAGATCAAGAGGGGAGGTTTAGAAGCACTGAGGCTTGCTCTGCAGGGGGACAAGTTTGAGAGCAGAGTTTGTAAATGAGCTCAGATTTGCATAGGGGCAAGAGAAGCAGCAGCTGGTGGGGAAATTGGTGGGGGGAAGGCTATAGAGAGGAGGCAGTGCCAGCTTTAAGAGATGTCCCTCCCACATGGGAGGCTGAGGGACAACTTAGGACGCAGGCTAGACACTACAGCAGTCCAGAGAGTGACCTGTGTGTTGCCTGTCCTGTACCTGTGCAAACAACAGCAGCAAACACCCACGCCTGGGTCTCATACACGGCTCGTCCTTGGCCAGTGAGCCACTGCCTCAGGATGGGCACGCTGCCCCGTCGTTTGTACAGTAAGGCCCCTTCCTGGGCAGCCTGGGTCTGTGAAATAGGCAGGACACTCTTCTTCTTGAGGGCATGCAACTGTTGGGGCAGATATGGTTGTCAGCAAGAGCCCTGTGACTGGACAGCTAGCAGCGGCCGGCACGGAATGCTTATTGCAGTTTGCCAAGTGTGTGACTCAATCCCCGGAGCTTGTTCAACCAGCATGCTTCAGGCTCCAGCTTCTAGTCTAACTGTTTTATAACCTCAGCATCAGACCCAGGGCTCCTCACCTAAAGCAACTTCCAGCCCCAACCATAGGGAGGAGAAAGAGTTAGTTCTACTGTCCTCAGCTTCTCCCATCCTGACTCCTTCAGTGTTGTTTGCCCTGGGTCCCAGAGGCCATTTATCTGAAACCTCTTCCTTCTTACAAAATAGCCTTGATCCCACACCCTGCCTTTCTGAGAGGGACGGAGTGCTATGAAAGGAAATAGGGACTGTATTACTTCTCTGAGAGGGTTTTATGGATGTGGTATGCTGGCTAGTTTTATGTTAACTTGACATAAGCTAGAGCCATCTGAGAGAAGGGAACCCCAATGGTGAAAATGACTCCTTTAAGGTATGCGCTAAATCACTGACTGATTGATAGGGGAGAGCCAGCCCATTGTGGGTGGAGCCATCTCTGGGTTGTTGGTTCCTGGTTCTTTAAGAAAGCAGACTGGGGCTGGTGAGATGGCTCAGTGGGTAAGAGCACCGGACTGTTCTTCCAAAGGTCCGGAGTTCAAATCCCAGCAACCACATGGTGGCTCATAACCATCCATAACAAGATCTGACTCCCTCTTCTGGAGTGTCTGAAGACAGCTACAGTGTTCTTACATATAGTAAATAAATAAATCTTAAAAAAAAAAGAAAGAAAGAAAGCAGACTGACCAAGCCATGAGGAGCAAGACACTAAGTAGCACCCTTCCATGGCCTCTGCATCAGCTCCTGCCTCCAGGTTCCTGCCTCCAGGCTCCTGCCTCCAGGTTCCTGCCTCCAGGCTCCTGCCTCCAGGTTCCTTCCCTCTTGAGTTTCTGCCTTAGTTGCCTTCAATGAACAGTGACTCTGGATTTGTAAGTTAAGTAAACTGTTTCCTCCCCAACTTGCTTTTGGTCATAATAATTTCATAACAGTAATATTAACCCAATCTAAGGCACACTTCAAGGTTTGCATATTCTTAGGATCATTTAGAAATAAAACAAGACCGTTGAATTACCACAGCAAGTACTGAGAAGGAGAAGGTACATCTCCCCTCCTAGGGATTTAAGCCTCCAGGTCAGGGCTGGGAGAACAAAAACGCTGAGGAAAGCCAGGTCAGTTCTTCCCTCCCTGGCTTTTGTCTGAGATGAACCCTGCTCCCTTTGTCTTGCCTTTCCCTTCTCTCCCATCAGGCTGTGCTCTGAAGACTGTCTCCCGCACTCCAGGAAAAGGGACCTATTCGTGCTCTGAGGGCTTCCAGAGCCGTGTAGGTGGACCCCTCTAGACAAGTGCTCATGTCCCATCTCCTCTTCCTCTGCTTCCCCAGTCTGGTGCTCACCAAGGCCCCCACCACACGGGCCACGTGTGCAGGCTGGTTCCAGTCTTTCACTTGCTTGTCCACACTCAGTAAGTTCAGGCTGAGGTCCATGACGTCTTTCTCAAACTGTAAGGACAACACAGGATAAGATGAAGAAGGGGTTTCTGGGCCAGGCAGCATCTCACAGGACTTGTTATCCTGTCCCTCTCTCAAGCCTGGGTCTTATCTTCCTCACCTGTCTCAATACCCACCATGGCTCTTCTCTCTTTTACCACACCGCCTGGCTGTGTACCCAATGCCTTTGTTCTGTGGGCTGATTTTCCTGATAGGCTGTGATCCCATGGAGATTGGAATTGGGCTATTTATTTATTTATTTATTTATTGAGATAGGGTCTTACTGTGTAGACCAGGATGGCTTTGAACTCTCAGAGATCTGCCTGCCTATGCCTCCCAAATGCTTGGATTTAAGGTATGTGCCAATATCAGTGCCATGTCGTTTCCATTCATTTACTTTCATTCATTCCTACTTAGTGAGTAATATCTAATGTTCCTTCAGGCACCGAGCCAGGTGTGGAAGACTGCAGGCAGCTCCCACTCTGCAGGAGTCCCTAGTTGGGATGTGCATGGCCCGTCAGGTAACATATCATAGCAACATAGCTCAGACTCTAGGCGTTTATCCTAGATGGCACAATGGAACACCTCCTCTGTCTTTAGGCATTGGGAGAATTTTCTAGAAGGTAGTAAGACTGGAGAGGTAGTTTTCCAAGGGGAAAGAGAAGGAAGCTAGTCCGAGCAGCAGCTGTGGAGAGTGTAGTAATGTGGGCCAAAAGGAACAGAGGCACCTCAGGTTGACAAGGGCTGTTGAACCTGCTAGCTTTGGCCTGAGTGTCGAAGGTTATGGGTGCCTCTTCTTCCCTAGAGGGTCCCTGTTACCTGACCAAAGTCCCAGGGCTCTTCCTGAACGCAGTCAGCTGTGCCCAGGTAGATAAAGCCGTTCTGGTTCAACACATATTCAGCACGTTCAACCTCGTTCTTCAGAAATACAGCATCATCTGTCAAGAAGCAGGAGAGGTTGAGGGCCTGAGGGTGCTGGGTCTGCCCTCCACCCCCCAGGCTTCTGCCCTGCTAGCCCAGGTTGGGTTTGGTTTCAGCCCTCTCTTGCATCCCTGGACCTCATTAAAACTCAGGAGGATCCTTCTCACTGTTCATGCAGGACCTGGGAGTTTCCCAGTGGCCTGTTAAGTCTTACCTAGAAGATCAATTTGTCACAACACCCAAGTGTCTGGGGGAGGGGGGGGGAGTGAAATGAACACAGCTTTTAAACACAGGTTAAACAGAGTAAACAGAGGGGGCGCCGCAGGAAGGAGCAGGGCTTCTGGAATTCTAGCGTTGGGCTTCTGTGCTGGGAGGTTCTCTGCATCTGGGTGACCACAGTCCTTCCTACTGCCTCATTCATTTCCCTTATCCAAGCGTTAGGCAGAGCATCGGGACGAGACTGCAGGCCTGAGAACAGCTTTGGCTTGTCAGTCCCAGATCTCTTTGGCTTGTTTGAGACCAGGTCTCTGCAGTACTGTGTAAGGTAGGCCAGTTGACCTACAAGCTTCTAAAGAGGCTCCTGTCTCTGCTTCCCATCTTCCTCTGAGCACCTTGTGTTCAGTTTTCTCTTGAATTCTAGGGATCCGACCTCAAGTCACCAGGCTTGCACAGCAATTACTTTTACCCTCTGAGCGCTCCCCTCATGCCTCGATATCTTTCAATGAAACCATTGTTCACTGAGGAAGCTGGAAACAGCATGGGGTTCAGCTTTTCTTGTCAGATTTTTCTCTCTCAGCCTTGGTGGCCAGGCAGTGTGTGTGTGTGTGTGTGTGTGTGTGTGTGTGTGTGTGTGTTCATGTGTGCACGAGTTCAGATACTGTGGGGTGGCTCCATTAGTTTCTAGGAACATTTAAGGACCGTCCAGACCACCAGAAGACTTTCTAGGCTACAGAAACACTAAGCACTTGAGAGCTGCCCAGACATCCAGTATTATCTCTGCATCCTGCATGCTGGGATTAAAGGCATGTGCTACCACACTCAGCCCATTGGAACCTCTCTCAGTCACCTCTCAGAGGAGCAGAGGCAATGGCTCCCACTGTCCAATCCCTCCACAGCAGGGCTTCCCTAGTTGGAGTCCTATAAATGGAGCAAGAAGGCAGGAATCCTAGTAGTGGAGTCATGGGTGGATTCCTTCAGAACCCAGTGCTTCCCTCGCACTGTCTTGTTGGGACTCTATTTTGAATGCCAGGGGCAAAGCTTTGAATGTAGACTCTGAGCTGGTCATCTGGGGTGTACTAAAGCCTCAGCTTTGGAAGGGTGCCCCCAAGATCTTCCTGTCAGTATGTGGCAAAATGTGGGGCCTCTCTCAGCAGAAGGATCCTAAATCTACAAGTGAATAACACGGGGCAAAAGATACCAGAATAGAGGAGTTCCCATCTATTGTTTCACTTGCTGAGACACAAAGGAAGGCCCTGGGCTTAGAACAGGCAGGACTTACCTCAGGAAGTTCCCAACCCTTTAGACAGTTCATCATGTTATGGTGACCCCCAACCATAAAATTATTTTTGTTAAGTCGGGCAGTGGTGGCGCACGCCTTTAATCCCAGCACTTAGGAGGCAGAGGCAGGC
>NC_034592.1:104457187-104469115 GCF_900095145.1 Mus pahari
TTGCTACTGTTAGGAACTGTAATGTAAATGTCTGTGGTTTTCAGAGGTCTTAGATGAACCTTGTGAAAGGGTCGTTTGACCCCTTAAGAGGTTGTAAACCACACACAGGCTGGGAACTAAATAAAGTAAGGGGTGGATACTGGAGGTCTCAACCTGGACAACTGAAGTTGTCCATTGGCTTCGGACATCATGGAGGAAAGAGCCTGGGGCTTGGCTCTAGGCCTGGATCTGTAGGAACCTGGGGAAATTGTTTTCTTTCCCCATATTTCCTCTAGTGTCCCAGCCCTGTCTTATAAAGGGGGACCTTCAGGCTGACTGAGAATATGGAAAGGAAAAGGAAGTGTGTGTCTCATGTCTTGAAGCTAGGAAAGCCAGGAGAAAGTTTTCCATTCTCCCATTCACCCCTAAGAATCTGCGGCATTAAGATGGGTGTGTCAGATTTTAAAGGGAAAGAGACTCGAATCTCAAAATAAGAAGGAAGGGACAATGTCCCATGGTGACCTCATTTGGACAAACCACCTAGGTCCACTAGATGAAGCTCAGCTTTGACCAGAGCTGTACTTCATAGGAGGTCACCTGACCCCAGGGTCAGGCCAGCTCAATTACAGGACCTTAGACAGGTCAGTGTGGAGAGGACCCCCCAGCCTGCCTTAATAACAGAATAAACAAGTGGAGAGAAACAAACTCACAAAACAGGACTCCTTCACCCTGAAGCTGATGACGATAAGGACCCTCGAAGCACAGGCTCCTTTCACATTCTAGAGGGATTGGGCAATTCAAAATTTTGTGTTCTTTTTCTTTTAAAATGTTTCCTTTCATTAGATAATCTATTGATGCCTCAAACCCCAACTACATCCTAGAGAGAAACTGGGAGAGATAGGAAAGAGATGGAGAAACCCCATCCCCTAGACCACCTCATCCCTGTATCTCTACCTAGTTCTCATCCTCTGTCTGTCTGTCTGTGAGTCTGTCTGTGTCTGTGTATCTGTGTGTCTATCTCAGTTTATGTACACATGGGTGCTCTGGTGTATACCTGGGCATTCAGAGGCCAGACGAGCAGATTGGATCTCTTGGACCTGGCTTTAAAGGCATTTGTTGGAGACCTGACGTGTTATGATCTGGGATCCAAGCCTTTGTCTTCATGATTATGCAGCAAGCACCCTTGACTGCTGAGCTATCTATCTTTCCAGCTCCTCTTTTCTTGATTATTACAGTAAAGGGTAGATTTATTTTTTTTAGTTCACCTCAAAGCATCCAAAATAGTCTGAAGCAGCACCAGAGTTTGTCAGTGCAGTAAGATAAGTATATACTTGTAACACGAAGTCCCAGGGACACCAAGATGGAGCCCCAAGCCTGAGAAAATACTTGCTGGAATTTAATGCTGGTGTTACCCACAGGGCTGCCTGTTGGAGCTGTATCCCAGCTCTGATTCCCTGCATCCCTGTGCATCTCAGACCAGCTTAGGTCCAAACTTACCTCTATTCCATGGATTAAAGAGCAGTGTGAATTGGCCCAAGGGGTATTGTTTCTTTCCTGAAACCCGAAGCAGGAGTGAGTAGCAGCCAATGACAGCATCCACCGGTGTGGTCACAGAGATGGTCCAGTGTTGGGCATCTCTTTCCTCCACTGCTGCACTCCACCCTTTTCGGTCCCCAAGAGAGGAAATCGGGAAGATGGCTTGGGTCTTATTGATCTTGGAAGGTTGCTCTCCTGAAATGCACAGTAATAAATTGGTCATTTGGACTTCCAGGTCACAGGTCATAGGTATAAATCAAGGTCTTACAAAAATGGAAGAGGTGCCAGCTAGTTTTGGAGGAGAAGAAAAGATGGTCTCCTATACAGAGAAACATTAGAGGATAATGGGTGAACACAGCCTCCGGGTGCTTATGGATCCATGTCTATGAAAGGGTCACAGTCTACAAAATGGGTGTAATAATGGTACAACCATCCCTCTGATCCAGGGGTATTGGTTCCAGAAACACCTGCAACACCCAAATCCAAGGTTGTTTATATCTCTTTATATAAAATACCATGGCATTGTATTTTCTTGAGTACTAATCTTTTCATTATGTATAAATCCTTATACAGTGTGACTGCTACATAAAGTCACTATGTTTTAAGAATTGCTGATGCCGGGCATGGTGGCACACACCTTTAATCCCAGCACTTGAGAGGCAGAGGCAGGCGGATTTCTGAGTTCAAGGCCAGCCTGGTCTACAGAGTGAGTTCCAGGACAGCCAGGGCTACACAGAGAAACCCTGTCTCGAAAAACAAAAAACAAAAAACAAAAAACAAAAAACAAAACAAAACAAAACAAAAGAATTGCTGATGAAAAGGGAAAGACTGTACTCGTTCACTACAGGGACAATCTTTGCCCGGGTATGTGCCATCACGGTTGGCTGATTCTGAGGAAGCAGAACCCATGGAGCTGGAGAGCCTGTGAAGCAAGTAGATTAGATGTTGCATATGAAGTGCTTGATGTACTAGCTGATGCATTAAACAGATTTCTGCAATGAGTGCAGACTAGATGCTAGACGTAGCCAGAGTCAAAGCCCACGCAGCCTTTCCTACAAAGTGGCAGTCAAGTCAAAGCTCTTAATGGCGATGCAGCCGGGCACTCCAGAATCAAAATGAACAGCATTTCTTACACACATTATCTCCTTATTATTATTATCCCCCTAAGCAGGACAGCTTAAGGCCCAGCTACTGCTTGGACCATTTGTCCCTTGGTCTTCTGAGAGAATACTTGGAAGAAATTCCCCCTCCAGATACCCAAGTCCCCACAGTGGTCTAGGCCTGTCACACATACCTGTTTGTGCAATGAGAGCCACTTTCTTCAGGGCAGACAGAAATGTGTGGGTTGGAGCACGGAAGTTCAGGGTGATAATGAAGGACTGTCCCCTCCTCAAAATAAGGTGCTGGGAGCTGATGGCGTTGGTGTGGTGCTCCTCGTTGTTGTCTGCTGTGTGGAAGTCACAGCTCTTGATACTCAGAGCTGTTGTGGGAAAAAGTAAAGTCATAGATATGAGGAAGGTGAATAAAAGTCACATTCCAGGAGTGGGGTTCAAGTCCTGGACTCTATTTCCTTGTCAGCTGTACTCTCTTTAGACTAACTATCCCTTTTTGAAGAGTATATGAAATGAGGTTATACATATATATACTTCCGTTTCTGTGCTAGCATTTACTTTGCATTAGCATAATGTCAAACATGTATTAAGACCCACTAAACATTAACATTTATTTCTGGCTCTAAATCCAAACAATGAATAAATCTCGAATCTTGCCCACTCTTCATATCCCTCTTTTTTGAGACAGGGCCTTATGAATCCTGGGCTGGTCTTCAACTTTCTGTGTACCTGATTTTGAACTTCTGATCTTCCCGAATCCCCCTTCCCAGTGCCTGGGATTGAACACAGGGCTTGTGCCTACCAGGTGAGCACTCCACCCTGGAGCTATCGGCTTAGTGCCACATCCATGGTTTTAAGAGCACAATCAGATAATATTAAAACTGGTTTGAGACCACTGAGCCAAATCTTCTTGTCTTAAAGATGAGATGGGTGAGGCTGAGAATAGAATCAACTCACCTGAGATCATGTGTGAGTTTTGATCTAAAGACTCACCATCTCATGACACCTGAAAGGAGGTGGCTGAGTTGTGAGCCCACCTTCTTTGATGGTTGAGTTGGACTGGGTGGTGGAGGGGTGAGCTGTCACATGATGTGAACCAGGTACACTGGCATCCTGGCATGGTGAGCTATTCTTCAGAATCCTTTGGACTCTTGTTCTACCTGAAGGTTTCCCCACTTTACCTGAAAGGTACCTGGTCACCTTCTAATGCCTAGAGGCATTGCCTCTAAAGCCCTTGCTGACTTCTCCAGGTAGAGCTTGGTCCCGTTTTACAGGCATCACCCACTGCTCCCTGCCCCTCGACCCCTCCCCCACCCCCACCCCCATCCCTGCAAGCTTGTTGGGAGGCTGCGTTTACTTCATGTCTGCATTCTCTGCCCAGCACTATGCTGAACACAATTGTTTCCCAGTCGATGTTTGCTCCCTCAATGACAGAACATGAACGTGGAATCAGCCCTAGGAAGAGTTTCTGAGACGCGCACTTGCTCGGGGCTCAGGCTGCACTGTGCTGGCCCTCACAGCAGAGGTGCCCAGAGTTTGTACTTCCTCTCAATCGGTTGTCTTACTGCTTTGCCTGTCTCTGTCCACTGTGCTTGTGTTAACCGGTTCCCATCATCCATTCCCTCCTAGTAAACTTTGAGGATGTGAGCCTCACGATTTCCCAGGCGTCTTTAGTTTCTTTCTATTGATGTGCTAAAACACCACGGCCAAAAGCAACTTGGGGAAGCAAGGGTCTATTTCCATCTTATGTAGTCCATCATCCAGGGAAATCGGGGCAGGAACCTGGAGGCATAACTGAAGCGGAAGCCTCGCAGGAACGGAGGAGCTCTACTTACTGACTTACTCAGCCCGCCTGCTTATATACTACCCAGGACCACCTGCCTAGGACGGCACAACCCACAGTGGGCTGGGCCCTCACACATCAATGGACAATAGAGAAAATGAACCACTTTCTGGCCCACTGGCCAAGCCACAGGGGATTTTTTTTTTCTCAATTGAGATTTTCTTTTCCAAAATGATTCTGGCCTGTGTGACATAAAAATGAGCCAGCACACCAGGTGTAACTCATTTGTATCATAACCCAGAGAGTTGTAGTCATTTGCATTATGTTGATCCTGGGCTATGAATACAAATGCATGATAATCATTCATAAGTGCAATTAAAATTACCATGCAACCACCTACCCCACACTCACACCACCACCATTTCCCTTCCCACCCCTCACATCTTACATACCCTACCGTCACCTCCATTACCAACCTATTTCCTTGAATAAAAACATGTTACGATGACAGCCCCGGCAGCCAAGAACCTTAGCTTACCTTGCCCCATGGCTCCAGGCTTCTCGAATCCACTGCCCAGGAAGTGCTGACCTCGCACTGTTGTCTCTGGGTTCTCTCTCCAAATCTATCTCCACACGAGCGAAGATGGTGGACTTCTGTGGGTTTAAAGCCTCTGAAAAGCCAATCCCCTCACTCCTCCCGTGAGCCTGCTGCCAGGTTTCTTGACTCCTGCTCCCTCCCTGCTGCTATCTCCTAGGCCAGCTGCTGGGAGTGACCCTTTTCTCTTTCAAGATGTCGATGTCCCTTAGGCAGGAGGCCTAGACAGGCCTCTGTCTGTCAGGCTAGAGAACTCCCGAGGAGACCTGCTGGCTGGAAAAAGTCCCTCAAAGCCTGATTCTTCAATGACCTCAAGAACCCCTTACAGATGTTTTCTGGATAACTCTAGATGCTGCTGTAAACAGTGGGTCCATACCCAACTCTGAAGCTCCTGCCTCAAGTAAACGATGAGCAGCTGCCTACCATGTGTATGTCAGGAATCCGTCTGTTTAAACGAGATAAGGAAATAGAGCCTGTTGAAAAAGAAAATGCGGAGCCCAGGGCCCAGGCTCTTTCGAGATGACCTGCTCTGGGACAGCCAACCAGAGACAGTTTAGAACTGTTTGGAACTCAGCGCTAGTCCTTCTGCTTCCTCCTTGGTTCTTAAGGATGAAGGCACAGGAGAGGGTCTCCTGTCTGGCCCTCCTGGGCTTTCTGGCTCTTTGCCTGGGCTTGCCAGTGTGTGCCCAGGGAAACACTCTGGGCAGCTGGTATGTGAGGTGCCCGTGGAAGGACACAAAACAGGCACACAAGCAGTGTTTCCTGTGGACAGTGAAGCTCGTGTGGCTAGCTTTGCTGTTCACCCTTTTAAAACTTTTAACTATAACCACCTTGAAGGATAATGACAAAAAAAAAAAAAAGAAGAGAGAAAGGAAGGAAGGAAGGAAGGAAGGAAGGAAGGACGGAGAGAGGGGAGGGAGGGATATATATATATATATATATATATATGAGAGAGAGAGAGAGAGAGAGATTAAGAGAGAAGCCCTACTGCCTCCTAGCCCCCCATAAGTCATTTTCCCTAAGAAATGATGAGAAAAGGTGATTAGGACCCGGCCTGCACCAGCATCCTGAATCCAGTATAGTAGTTTTCACACCTGTAATTACTGACGGTTGGAAATGTAATTAAAGCCCTAACTTACAGTACTTAACAATGAGAGGTGGAATACCAGAAATAAACCCGAGGAATGTGGAAGGGCTGTGAGGAAAACGACTGGAAGGCAGCAGAAAGACATGAAGAGATGAAAGTGTAGCTCACAAGCTTGGCTAAGATGCCTCAGTATCATTAAGACACTCAACTTCCCAGGCCGATCTTAAGGTTCCAGCAAACCCATCAAAACAATTGTCCTTTGAAATCAGGTAGACTGATTTTAAGTTTCAAAAGGAAACATAAAAAACAGAAATGACATGCAATCCGGGTTCTAGATAATAAAATGAGGTGTAGGATCAGATGGAGATGTACAGAGGGTCAGGAACTTGAACAGAGGTGTGTAGCAATGAAGGATGGAGAATTCAGGGTAGCAACCAGAAAGTCCCAGATGCCAGGAAAGCAAGAGCCTCCCAGGACCCCATGGGGATGACATTAGCTGAAATACCCCTCAAAGGGGAGGGAGAACCTGTTGAGACTATATCCAGAGGTTAGGAATCGTTGAGGGATGGGGCCACCCAACTATCTCCCAGAATTGCTCTTGTCTAAAGGAATACAGGAACAAAGAGGGGAGCAGAGACTGAAGGAAAGGCCATCCACAGTCTGCCCCACTTGGGATCTGTAGTGGCTATTCCTGGTTGTCAACTTGACTATATTTGAAATGAACTACAATCCAGAATTGGAAGGCTCACCAGTGAACCTAATCTGGAGACTGGGAGATAGAAGTTTCTGACCTGGATCTTGGTATGGAGATCTTGAGACACAGTGGTGATTGAATCCAGAAGATTAAGACAGGGAGATCTCCGAGTCCAAGNTCATCTGGGATTAAAGGTGTGGTGGCACACACCTTTAATCTGGGCTACACCTTCTGCTGGGGANCATATAAGGACATTGGANGAAGGGAGTCNGGCTCTNGCTCTTTCGCCTTCTTGCGGTGTGGGACTCAGCAACTGCTAGATCCTTGGACTTCCATTCACAGCTACTACTGAATCATTGTTGGGATTTGGACTGCAGACTGTAAGTCATCAATAAATTCCTTTACTATATAGAGACTATCTGCAAGTTCTGTGACTCTAGAGAACCCTGACTAATACAGGATCCATCCCACATGCAGACACCAATTCCAGACACTGTTGTGGATGCCAAGAAGTGCTTGCTGCTGACAGGAGCCTGGTACAGCTGTCTCCTGAGAGGCTCTGCCAGATCCTGACCAATACAGATGTGGATGCTTGCAGCCAACCGCCAGACTGAACACAGGAACCCCAATGGAGGAATTAGGGGAATGACTGAAGGAGTTGAGAGGACCTTATCTGGCATCAATGGGAGAGGAGGCCCTTGGTCCTGTGAAGGCTTGATGCCCCAGTGTAGAGGAATGCTAGGGCGTTGAGGTGGGAGTGGGTGGGTAGATGGGAAAGCACCCTCACAGATGCAGAGTAAGGGGGGATGGGAGAAGGGGTTTGTAGAGGGGAAACTGGGAAAGGGGATAACATTTGAAATGTAAATAAATAAAATATCCAATTTATAAATAAATAAATAAATAAATAAATAAAAAACATGATGATCCTGATAACTTAGAAATGTCTGTATTAAATGTACTAAATGTTGTGCTTTGAATCAGTGAAGGAAGAAAAGATTCATTAGTAAGTGGTTTGGAGACATTAGCTTGCCATGAAGTTAACTTCCTATTAGACCACATACAATCCAGATAGATCCAGACTGTAAAGGTAGGAGCTGGAGAGATGACTCTGTCGTTTAGAGTACTCAGCTGCTCTTCTGGAGAACTCAGGTTCAACTCCCAACACTCAGGTGGTTTATTACTGGCTATAATTCCAGTCCCAGGGGATTCTATGCCCTTTACTGGCCTCTGCAGGCACCAGGCACATCACATGTCGTGCGTGCGCGCACACACACACACACACACACACACACACACAGAAGCAAAATACCCATATACATAAAATAATAATTACAATTTTATTCTTTTAAAATGATCATCTGTGTATGTGATCTGTGCCTCTTTTCCTGAGTGTATGTATGTATAACACATGCATGCAAGAGCTTGAGACAGCCAGAGGAGGGCTTTGGGTGCCTCAGAATTGGTTATAAGTTATAAGCCACCACATGGACACTGGGAACTGAACCCAGGTCTTCTGTAAGAGCATTAAGTGAACTTAATCTCTGAGCCATCTCTCTGGCCCAATTAGAGTTAATTCTTTTGATTCAACTTCTCTAGGCAAAATGAAGCTCATACAAGTATACTCAATACATTGATACTTTAAAAAAAAGCAAACAATGGAAAATAACCTAAACATACACAAGTAAGATATTGTCAGGTAAGCAGTGATGCATGGATTTAGTAGAACAAAGATAAACAGAAGGGAACCACTGTTTGTAAACAGATATGGAACAATTTTCAAGCAATATTATTAATTTTAAAAAGTGAGACGTGGGACAATGAACAGTGTAAGCTGCTTTTGTATAAAGGATGGATATATGTGTGGAGGATATGAGTGTATTCTGTATAAAGGAAAATACGTGGGGAAGATATGTGTGAGTTCTGTACCAGGATATATGTGGGGAAGATATGAGTGTGTTCTGTATAAGGATATATGTGGGGAAGCTATGTGTGAGTTTGCTTGTATTTACCCAGAGCATTTCTGGAAAATTCCTGCATTTGGACAAGGACATTCAGTGCCCAGCAGTAGGCTTTCTTCATCTGTACTCTTGTACCATGAGTATGTATTTATATATTAATGTTAAATTATCAAAACTTGCAAGGAAAAGAAAGGTCTTACTAGACAGCCACATTCACCATAGAGACCTCCTACCTGAGCAGGCAATGGGCAGAGTTGTGGGTTTGCTCCATTTTGTGGGATTTCTTTTATGTTTCAAACCATTTAGGAAAGACAGTCTGCTGTAGTGGCATTTCCATGAGACCCTCACAATATCTAGCCTCTGGAAGTTTCCATGGGGGCACTTTTAGAATAGCCTGGAATAAAGCAGATGCCACTGTGGCTTGGTGTAGCCAGGGAAGGTGAAATATGTGAAGTGGAAGAAGGGATCACCCCAAATGTCCATCCTGCTTCCTGTGACACCCACACTTTCCCACTCCCCGGGCCCTCTGTAGGAAATCAATCCCCCAGCTGGTGTGTCCCAAAAGACAGGCTTGTTTTTTCAACCATGAGGGAGCAACATTTTGACCACTCTTATGCAACAGAAACTATATTAGATTCTCGTAAATTAGATCAGTGTTTTTCTGTGCCTAGAAGCCTGTGTTCCAGCAGGGGGAGACAGACACCTCTAGGTGCCTGAAAGGGCTTGTCAGTCAGTCTGCTCTTGAGATAGTTGTGGAGTGGAAGTCAGGATGGACTTCCTCATGAGTAGCGCTGAAGCTGAAGAGCTGGGAGGATAAACAGGCCCTTGCTAGCTGGGCGTGGTGGGAGGAGGTGGAACAGCTCATGCAGAAAGCAGGTGGAAGTCCAGGATGCATGGCGGGTTTGGTATTTATCCTCAGAGCAGTGGGACACCATCAAACCACACTCAAAGCAAGCATAGCCAAGTCATGTTTGCATTTTAAAATGCCATACGCTGGCTAAAATAAAGAAAATAGTCTAGAGGTCTGAGAGATAGGAAGTTGAGAGGAAGTTGACCAATAAGAGACATCTAGTAATGGTTCCAGTGAAAGAAAACAAGGACTTACTTAGGGAATGTTGAAGGGAGATGTGAACAGATTTGAAAAGAAAGGTAACTGACAAGTTGTATTAACAGGAATAGAAAGGGCAAAGAATTCTTTCAGCATGACTCCCAGGCTCACGTAAGCTATGCTGGTACTTGCTTTACAAAGCACTTCGGCTTCATCATCTCCTAGGATCTCAACCTCAGTTTGTAAGCCAAATAAGGGACCAGTATCTCAATGTTGTCGGTATAGGGAATACATACTTATGAATGAATGAATTTACAAAGACATCAATTAATACACTACATAGTTTCAGATTTTTTTGTTTGTTTGTATGTTTGTTTTTTCAAGACAGGGTTTCTCTGTATAGCCCTGGCTGTCCTGGAACTCACTCTGTAGACCAGGCTGGCCTCGAACTCAGAAATCCACCTGCCTCTGCCTCCCAAGTGCTGGGATTAAAGGCATGAGCCACTACTTCCTGGCCTAGATTCAGAATTTAAGACAGCTAAGCATGACATGACAGAAGATCATGCAGAGTAATTCCAACAGTGAAGGAGTGGAAGTGCCCCAAGACAGAGGCATGGATGAGGTTAAATGAGCTATAGCATAACCAGCTATCCACACGCTGTCCACATGACTCTGCATGCCACCTACATGCTGTCCACATGCTATCCATATGCTACCCACATGCTGTTCACATACAGTCAACATGTGGACCACATGCCATCCACATGCTGTCCTTATGCTATCCACATGCCACCCACATGCTATCCATATGCTGTCCACATGCCACCTATATGCTGTCCACATGCAGTCCACATTGCTGCCCACATGCCACCCATAAGCTGTCCACATGTCATCCACATGCTGCCCGCATGCCATCCACATGCTGTTTGCATGCCATTCACATGCTGTCCATATGCCACCCGCATGCTGTCCATAGGCTGGGTGTTGAGGCTTCCCTAGCATCTCAAAGACCTATATTCAAACTGAGGTCAAATCTCTCTCATTGTGGAACATGTTAACTTGCATGCAGTCCACCATGGAGAAGGCTCTCTAGTCCATCTTTTTTGAAAAATTTCTTACTGATTTCTGCTTCTGGAATAAGCAGACTAGCTTGCTATAATCTGTTCTGTTGAGAACCAGCAAAGCTACATAAAAGGTTGAAGTCGTCATGGGAGCAAGGATTGGCTGGGTCAAGATCTTTGGAGGAGGGTGCATAGAAATGATCTTGATCCTGGCTCCTGCCTTTCCATGGACATTTGCTGATTCATAGTTGACAGTTGAATGTGTGGGAATCTGAGATCATCTGGCAGCCTCATAAAAATGGAATTCTAGGCTCTCCAAGGATGAAGGGTCCCAGTAAATACGTCATGATTTTGACTGGGGCCAAAAAGGGACTGCAGGAGAAAACAGTAAATAAGAAACAGAAAGCAATTTTATTTTATAATTTAAAAGATTTATTTTATTGTAATTAATTAATTTCACAATGTGTGTGCAGTGCCCATGGAGGTCAGAAGAGGGTATTAGATCTGGAGTTAGTTGTGAGCTGCCATATGGGTGCTGGGAACCGAACCAAGGTCCTCTGCAAGAGCAGTCAAAGCTCTTAACCACCAAGGCATCTCAGGTCCAGAAACCAGTTTTTTTTTTCATTTATTTTTTTTATTATTATTATTTTCTTTATTTACATTTCAAATGCTATCCTGAAAGTTCCCTATACCCCCCCGTCCCTGCTCCCCTACCGACCCACTCCCACTACTTGGCCCAGGCCTTCCCTGGTGCTGGGTCATATAAAGTTTGCAAGACCAAGGGAACCAGTTTTAAATCAGCCCCAAATACAATGCTTTACCCGAATTCGAACTGGCAGAGAGAATAGTCTCTAGAGTAAATTAGCATCATCCAGAGCCTGAGGTGAATCCAGAGCTCTCTCTCTCTCACACACACACATGCCCACCCAGAGCCTGAAGCTGAATCCAGAGCTCTCTNTCTCTCACACACACACATGCCCACCCAGAGCCTGAAGCTGAATCCAGAGCTCTCTCTCTCACACACACACACATGCCCACCCAGAGCCTGAAGCTGAATCCAGAGCTCTCTCTCACA
>NC_034592.1:104469740-104471251 GCF_900095145.1 Mus pahari
ACACACACACACACACACACACACACACACACACACACACACACATGCCCATCCAGAGCCTGAAGCTGAATCCAGAACTCTCTCTCTCTCACACACACATGCCCATCCAGAGCCTGAAGCTGAATCCAGAGCTCTCTCTCTCACACACACATGCCCACCCAGAGCCTGAAGCTGAATCCAGAACTCTCTCTCTCACACACACACATGCCCACCCAGAGCCTGAAACTGAATACAGAGCTCTCTCTCTCACACACACACATGCCCACCTAGAGCCTGAAGCTGAATCCAGAGCTCTCTCTCTCTCACACACACACATGCCCATCCAGAGCCTGAAACTGAATACAGATCTCTCTCTCTCACACACACACATGTCCACCCAGAGTCTGAAGCTGAATCCAGAGCTCACTCTCTCTCACACACACACACATGTCCACCCAGAGCCTGAAGCTGAATCCAGAGCTCTCTCTCTCTCTCTCACACACACACACATGCCCTCCCAGAGCCTGAAGCTGAATCCAGAGCTCTCTCTCTCACACACACACACATGCTCACCCAGAGCCTGAAGCTGAATCCAGAGCTCTCTCTCACACACACACATGCCCACCCAGAGCCTGAAGCTGAATCCAGAGCTCTCTCTCACACATACACACATGCCCACCCAGAGCCTGAAGCTGAATCCAGAGCTCTCTCTCTCTCACACACACACACACATGCCCACCCAGAGCCTGAAGCTGAATCCAGAGCTCTCTCTCTCTCTCACACACACACACACACATGCCCACCCAGAGCCTGAAGCTGAATCCAGAGCTCTCTCTCACATACACACATGCCCACAGATTCACTCATGTTTTCAGACTTAACAGTTCCTAGACACCCTGGCTGGTCCAGGCTCCTGGCCTGCCTCCCTTCAAGAAGCTCCTTGCTCTCCTATGGTTAAAGCCCAGCCTCATCCTAGAGGAAGCAGGGGACTCCGGGTCTCTGATAACATTGTTTGAAATCAAGTTATTCTTGTCTATGCTTAGGAAAAAGCCGCCAGTCCCAAGCTGGATAGTAGAAAGTGAAGCCTCAGGGGTAGGTGCAGAGGTGGTACATATTGTACGTGAGTGCTTGCCTGCTGAAGAAAGGCTGGGAGATGGTTTCATCAAGCCACAGATCAGAGAGCGGTAGAGCCTAGGCCACAGGGTCTAGCTGTTGCCACTGCCTGCCCTTCCCACACAGCCAGTCTCAGACTCTCTCCCTATAAGTACAGCGAGGGAAAACAAGGGCTTCTACTACTTCCTTGGACTCTTGGTGAAAAATCTCCTGGTAGTTGTGCTGCCTGGTTTGTTCTATTTTATTTTTTTTTATTATTATTATTATTTTCTTTATTTACATTTCAAATGCTATCCTGAAAGTTCCCTATCCCTCCCCCCCTACCCCTGCTCCCCTACCCACCCACTCCCACTACTTGGCCCAGGCCTTCCCTTGTGCTGGGTCATATAAAGTTTGCAAGACCAAGGGGCCTCTCTTCC
>NC_034592.1:104472316-104502546 GCF_900095145.1 Mus pahari
AGCTTCTTGAGCTCTTTGTATATATTGGATATTAATCCTCTCTCAGATTTAGGATTGGTAAAAATCCTTTCCCAATCTGTTGGTGGCCTTTTTGTCTTGTTGACAGTGTCTTTTGTGCTGGCTGGTTTTGTGTGTCAACTTTACACAAGCTGGAGTTATCACAGAGAAAGGAGCTTCAGGTGAGGAAGCTGTAAGGCATTTTCTCAATTAGTGATCAAGGGGGAAGGGCCCACTGTGGGTGGTGCCATACCTGGGCTGGTAGTCTTGGGTTCTTTAAGAAAGCAAACTGAAAGCTGGGCGTGGTGACACACGCCTTTGATCCCAGCAACTTGACAGCTTCAGAGGCAGAGGCAGGCAGATTTCTGAGTTCGAGGCCAGCCTGGTCTACAGAGTGAGTTCCAGGACAGCCAGGTTTCTATACAGAGAAACCCTGTCTCGAAAAACCAAAAAAAAAAAAAAAAAAAAAAAAAAAGCAAACTGAGCAAGCCAGGGGAAGCAAGCCAGTAAGCGTATTTCTCCAAAGCCTCTGCATTAGCTCCTGCATTAGCTCCTGCTTTCTGCCCTGTATATGTTCCAGGCCTGACTTCCTTGGTGATGAACAGCAATGTGAATGTGTAAGCCAAGTAAACCCTTTTCCTCCCCAACTTGCTCCTTGGTCACGATTGTGCAGGAATAGAAGCCCTGACTGAGCTTAGTGGGTAAGGGCAAGGGTACTTGCTGCCAAGCCTGATGACCTGATTCATGTGGTAGAAGCTGTCAAGTTGTCCTCTGTCTGCCATATGCATGCTATGACATTCATGTGGCCACACATGCATGCTCACATGCGCACACACATGCACGTGTGTGCACGTTCACTCACTAAAAATAAATGTAAAAAACATTAAAATAAAAAAATTAAAAGTCTTTAAAAATCTCCCACATATTCCACATTCTTCAAATGCCTGTGCTTGAGCCCCTTGTGCGCCCGCTCTGGTCCTTCGTGTATGTACTCAGTGCCAGCTGCCTCAGGGCCTTGTGCCTGGAAGAAGAAACTCAGCCACTATTTGTTGAGGGAGCTGATGAATGTGGAGTTGACAACAGGAGAATGTGGTAGCTGAAAACTCCCAAGTACTTCAGAGTTCACCGACTCTCAGGTGTGCCTCTCCATGGTGTTTTCCTTAAATGCTTTCTTATTCTTGTCATGTGGTAATTATAGGGTAAAGTAATTGTAGGTTACTTCCAGCTGTGCCGCCAGCTCCAGGTTCTCAGAGGATTCTCCTACAGGACAATCGGCTTACCAGAGGTAATTCCCACCACACCCCTTCTCTGCTTGATTAACGACATTGACCCCTTTGTTTATGTGTAATGGAAGTCATTAACTTCTATTTAATGACTGAACACTTACTAGGACCTCTGTCTCAGTCACAGTAGCTAGTGCCTGGAGGGCAGCATCCATCATGCCTTTTAATTGGCAGTGGCCTGGCAAGCAGGTGCAAAGTTGCTCTGTGTGTAGCACCCTGAGAGGGCAGGATTTGAGTGACCCTCAGCTGTTCACCGGGACCAGGAGACTATTTCATTCCCATCAAATATCTACCTCATTGCATTATTCAGTTAGCTTTTACCTCCTGACTGCCAGCCAACGGCAGACCTGTAAGAACACAGTGCACTGGATGGAGACCCTGGGCTGAGAGGACTGACGAATGATGCCATTGCTATATGGGAAGTATAGTTAAGGGAAGGCCTGAGGGAGAGATCTCCCAGGGTTTTATTTTACTTTCTTTTTGCCAAGAAACTGAGGCAGGGCATGGGTATAAGAAACCTTGGGGAATCTTTGCCCTTTGCCTGCATTGTGATGGGCACCTGCCAGGATGTTCAGTGTCTATTTTCCATGTTCCCTCTAGAATGTGGGCTCAGCATGCCAGGACTTTTGCTTGTCCCTTATACTCAGAGTGGTATTGCTGTACTCTGGACACTCATTGAATGAGTGAATGGACTCAGAACTTGAAACAACAGGGAACTCATTAGCAACCGAAGGCCCGTTGGGATCTTTGAAGGGAAAGTGAAGAATGAGGGCAAGGAAGGGAATGGAGTTTGCCCATGCTGTGACATCAGCACAGATACAAAGAGATAGAGAGCTGCTAAGCCTGCCTTCCCTTGACCTCTGTGCCAAATCACACTTCTGCAAGGTAGAATCCCTGGGCAGAGCCCCGACAAGTCGTGTAAATAGAGCAGGTAACTTAGCTATCTCTGGCATCTCCTTTGACGCTGATAACAGAGTCTGGTTAGGCCTTCATTTTAAAATCCATGCTGCTGCCATATCTCAGAGTTTATTTTAAATGAATTTAAATGAATTTTTTAAAAATTTAGATTTATTTTCACTTTATGAAAGTCGTCTTTTGTTGTTTTGTTTTGTTTTCTGCATGCATGTATTGTACCATGTATGTTGGTTGGATTCCCCTGAAACTCGGGTCACAGAGGATTGTGAGCCACCATGTGGGTTCTGGGGAATTGAACCCAAGTCCTTTGCAAAAGCAACGCATCCTGTCAACCGCTGAGCCAACTCTCCAGCCTCGGTCTCAGAGTTTATAAGCCAATGTCGACGTACACGTTCTTGTAGCCCTTGATGTCTTTAAACCTATTACTCCTCAGATTAGCTTGGATCTGCCTTTGGCCACTCTTGAAAGGGATGGTCTTCAGAGTGATGCTGGCTTTGTGATGGGGTTTAAGGACTCCAATGCTGCAAAGAGACAGAAGGCTATCAGAAAATCCCTCTCCTTGTCACTTCCCGGACTCTGTTTTCCAGTGTCCTGTGTCTGGCCTAGGGATTGATAATACGAAAGGGAAGAAACATTGGGAGGGAAGGCAGAGTGCCCCAGCACTCACAGAACTCTCTGCTGCTTCCTAAAGAGACCACTTCCTTCCAAGGTCAGCACGCAGTCTTCAACCGGCTCCGAGAGGGGGTTTGAGAAGACCACCTGCACCGTGAGCGGCTGATTCACAAAGGCAGCTCCTAGAACCTAAGCAGAGACCCAGAGATTAGTCAGCATCCCGAGTTCACTGAACGCTAATGCACAGCGCTGCTTTGTAATGTCAGGATAAACCATCCCAAATAGACCACTTTGGCCTAAGGATTATTTTGAGTTGAAGCAGTAAGAAGAAACAGACACAAGAAATGTTCTCGGGCTCCCATACATGTACCTAATGGCATACATTGATTAAGGTGCCTCCCTATCCCTTACTTCTACTGAGAAGGTCAGAGTTCATCACTGAGACATTGGTCCCTGGGCTGGTTCGTGTTTGTCAACTGGATAAAAGTTAGCATTGTCTAGGAGGAGGGGGAGTTGCCGCTGGACTCTTTCCGTATTTGCCCCTGGAAGGCCAACTCAGGAAGATAGCCATGACTTGAGCTCCAGGACCACACCAAAGGCCTCTAACAGTACAAGGAGATGAAGACCCCTCAATAGGCTGTCCCCCTCCTGGGGGAACCAGAAGAAGCAAAGAAGGGATGTCCTCTTGAGCAGGCCCAGCTGCCTCCCATCCAGAGCTCAGGGCCCCAGGACCACTTTTGTAAGAGGCCACCCTTTGCCTACACTAATCATGATGCCGGGGAAAGTCAAGGTGATGATCTTGTTCACCAGGATTTTCTCAGGACTGTTCTTCTCTTCACCCAGGGCACTGATGCGGATTAGCTTGTCCGTCGACAGATACTGGCTGTACTGTGAGTAGAGGATTTTGCAAGGGTAGCTCTTCTCTAGGGAGTGAAGACAAGGAGGGAGAAATGAGAATGGCTGACAGAGAGTTGGTTTCAATGGTGGGTCTATGGAGAAGAGGGAGCCTATGGATACCAAGTTTTGCTGAAGTAGAAACTAACCTTTTATAGAGGAAAATGGCAGTTAATAAAGGCAAGGCAATATAGATTACCCAGTCATTCTGAGGTCCCAGACGAAGTCCAAAGGATCAATAAGTGGGCTACTTTCCTTAGGTGTAGAAAAGCAGGTCAGCAGGAGGAAGGAAGGAGGGAGAAAGAAGTAGGAAAGGAAAAGGGAGGGGCTACAGGAGAATTATGCATGTACCTTCTTCAGGGAACAGTGTGATAAATGCTGTGTCTTGCCAGAATGGAGCCAGGGGGCTGCCGTCATGCAACAGAGACTGGGCACTCAAGTTGAGTTTGAGATCCTTAAACTGAGGTGACATGTTGACAGCCAACAGGACAAAGTTTATGTCTTGGCCCATTTTGGGTGAGTCCAGCAGCTCAAACTTCAGAGAGACCTGGAGGACATCACTGGGTTGAAGGGAAGGTGTATCAAGACTCCTGGCACTGTCCTGCCTTGGTGGCACGGAGCTGAAGGGATTGGAGTTTCCTTGGTGAGGCCCTTGAGACCTTGCAGCCTGTAGCTTCTGCAGAGCCTTTTGGAACACCTCTCTCTCTTGAAGGGAACCTAGGATAGGATAAAGTATTAGTATGGGCCAGGCTGACCCAGGAGGTAAGCCTTGCCTGAACGTACTATCTGCAGCAAAATTACACGATGCAAAGTCAACTTGCAAACATCATTTTCAGGGGGGTTGGAAAGATGGCTTAGAAGTTAAGACCACTTGCTGCTCTAAACAGAGGACCAGAGTTCAGTTCTCAGTACCACATCAGGGTGATCACAACCACCAGTAACTCCAGCTCTAAGGGATTGAACACTTTCTTTTTGCCTCTAAGGGAACCCCCACATACATGTGCATACACATATGCACATACATACACATAAATAAGAATAAAAGAAATCTTTAAAAAGTCACTTGCATTGCTATGTGCTAATAGTGAATTATCAGAATAGAAATTAAGAAAACACTCTAATTTTTATTAAGAAAAAAAAAACAATACTTAAGAATGAATTTAATCAGAGAAGTAAAAGACCTCTATGAATGAAAATCATAAAATACTGATGAAAGAAATTGAAGAGAAGACAAAAGGTGAGAAGGTATTCCATGTACACAGGCTGGAAGAATCAGTATTGCTAACACCCACACTGAGACCCTAGTCAGAGAGAATGGTGTTAACAGGAATCACTCAGAGGCTGTGGGAATGACCCTAAGGAGCACTAAGAGAACCCTAATGTCCTATGTTCATGTGGCTTTTACATTTAATGACATGAAGAATGTGTAAACATCCTTTAAAGGGACCAAGAGAGGAACCATCTACCTTACATCTATCTTATCCCTTAATGGGCCGTCTTTCTGTCTGATGGGAAGAATGAAATCCTTCATGATGCTGCTTTATCTGATGAAGGACCATGAGATCAGGCAGCCAGTGTTCCATGGGAACTTCATTAAGAGAATGGTGATGACCCAGGACAGGGCTGGGAAGGCTCCCCTACTTGTAAGTTGACCTCCACAGCGTGGGGTGCCAATGAGTTTGGAAGGCAGATGCCCCAGGTGGCATCTCAAGCCTCCAGAGGTGAAGACCCTAAATGTAGCCTATGGGTACTCTAGCATGTCCAGCAGAGCCTATGCCTTTCCCCCACCAGTAGCCAGTGGATGTGCCCCTGAATACTCACAGCTTCCTTCAACCTGAGTTATATCTAGCCCATTCCCCCATGATGGATTGGGTCATAGGATTTGTAAAAACCCCTGCCTATCCAGAGCCAGTGGAACCTCTGTATCAAGAGGCCCCAACATCCTCTCCACTCCTGCAGCTAGGGCCAAGGCCACAAAAAATAGCTTCTAGTGTCTATTACAACCCAGGCAACCAACATAATGTCTCCATGTACATGAGCAGCCTCTACCACCATCCTATCACCCACAGAAGACAAGCAGACCCAGTAGACCTTGTCCACTTCCTGGCCTCTTACTCCCACTATCCTTTTGTGGGCCTCCCGTAGGACTGTACCTAGGACCTAAAGAGGCCATGGGGGGCCCTTAAGTGCTGTCTGTGGGCTCTTGGACGCTGAGAGGCCTTCCCAGCTTCCCAGGCTAGCTCAGCCCATGGTGCTGAGTCCTTCCCACAGAGGCCACTCCTCCATGATCCCAGTCTCTCAGTCTAGTGGGTTTGTTCTCCACCTCATGGACTCATCGAACCAGTCATGTGTCTTTCCCAGGGGCCCTGCCAGACCATACTCTCGTCCTTCCCCTGCTATGTGGCCCCAGAAGGCCACTATCTCAGTCAGGCTCTGACCTCAGTCACACTTCCCCAGCTATCCTAGTCCTTTTTTGTTCCTTCCTGGGCCTCCAGCTGTGGGAGTTGTGAGACTCCAGGGGTTGGTGGTGTCAGAAGCAGACCCATTGCAGCTGGGAGCACCGCTAATTTCTGGAAATTAGGTCCCCCTTTCCTCTCCTCTCCCACTTACAAGGAGCTTCTCCTGGGAGCAATAGAATGCATATCTGTCCCATCAGGCCCTATGCTCTGAGAATGAGTGCCCCAATAGTATGTGTGTGATCTCCATGGCCTCTTTGGGTCCACCTGGCCCACCTCTTATGCTTCACAGCTCCTAGATGATGCATCAAGATTCACTGTGGGGCTGGAGAGATGGCTCAGTGGTTAGGAGCACTGACTGGTCTTCCAGAGGTCCTGAGTTCAATCCCCAGAAACCACATAGTGGCTCCCAACCATCCGTAACGGAATCTGATGCCCTCTTCTGGTGTGTTGGAAGACAGCTACAGTGTACTCATATAAAACAAATAAATAAATCATTTAAAAAAAAAAGATTTACTGTGGTTTGTTTCTGTACTAAGTTAAAAAAGAGGAGATAGTTATTTAAATAGAATTCCCTATTCATTTGGTAAAAATCCAGTTAATATATTCATGTAAAATGAGCCCTGTGTATACTTTGTTTGCAACTGTGAAATAGTAAAAATGAAGTGGTCAAAGATGTCCACATAACCCAAAGTGATCTATATAGTCAACATATTACCTATCAAAATAAAATGGAATTTTTCACTGAACTACAGAAAAAAAAATTGGCATGAACCTTAAGGTACTGGGAATAAGTAAAGCTATCTTGAATAAAGGTACAAAGTAGTAGGTATTACACTACCTGGCTTCAAAGGACATACAGGGGCTGTAACAACAGCTCAGCAGTTAAGACTGATTCTGAGCCCCATGGCTGGATATTTTTGCTTGACTCCCTAGATGTTAGTCTAGCAGGTAGCTGTTCCCAGAGTGCATTTACACTTGACCAACAAGGTCTCTTCTTTGTTCTTGTTGACTTGGATAAGAACCCCTGACAGGATTGTCACCACAGCATCACCCACTGGCTCTGCTGGCCCCACGAGTGAGAACACCGATTGACCCTACACGTAGGTGTGAGTGCTAGCTGGTGATCTGACCTGTCTCCTGAGCACTCAAGCAAATACAATGAATTAGATGACAGGTTAAATAACAGAAATCAACCAATAGAAGGACATTTACTACATTGACTGCCATTTTCAGTTGGAGGCTGAATTTTGAGGGAAGCTGAGAGAACTCATGCTTGCTGTGTGGGCAGGATGTCTCCAGTAGGTATGAACACATTGGAGGGAGGTCTCTGGTCTGTAGAACATGAGGTAATGGTGGACTGGAGAAGTGAGATCGTGGACCTGGGTCTTTCTCTGTCCATGCCCTTTGACTCCCCAGACAATGGTGGGGATGTACCCTAGAACTTGGGCCCTCAGGAAGGCTGCTTGGCTGTACCTTCTTCATACTTGTAGCTCTCAGTGATGTCATCACGCTCATCACTCTGGATGCTCTTGGTGCTGATAAAATTCCCAACAGTAGCTGTGTCATGGTGAAGTTTCTGCTCCTTCCCTCCATAGACAAGCCAGGACATGCAGTCAGCATTCACCATAGAAAATGCAAAGCGTGTGTCATAGTTTAGATCAATTTCTCCCTCTTTGATGGCTTTGACAGAAGCAGGGCCACAGCAGTAGAGACCTGAAGGTGAACAGGGAGGAAAGCTTTGGTGGGTAGTATGTGGTGTGCCATGCAGGGGCTGGGGCAGGTCTGTGGGAGTCTCACCATTGCTCGTTTCCTGGGGTGTAGCATCAAGCACCTGCCAGCCTCCATATCCAGGAGGGAGGTCCTTGCGTGCCATCCAACACTCATTCCACACATGAAAGTTCCTAGGAAGAGGCCAGGGGAGTTGGTGTTAACACAGAGAAGGCACAGGCTACCCTGCTTTTTTCCTCTCTAGACCAAGCATAAGCAAGCAAACTGGCTACAGAAAGACAGACTCACGTTGCTTAAGCATCTTTTGGGAGGAGTGACAGATCTTCCTCCTGTGAGCCTCTAGATGCCTGCAGAAAAGAGCATTTCTCCTGACTGCGTGAACTAAGTAAAGGCTTCCAGTTAACTAAAACTCCTCTAGGCTCTCTCAAAGGAGGCCTCATGGCCCCTTTCCTCACTCTCTGTCTTACTGTCTCTCTGTCTTTATATGTATATACCTGTGAGCATGTGTGTGTGTGTGTGTGTGTGTGTGTGTGTGTGTGTGTGTGTGTGCCATAGAGGTAGTCCTAGTCTTTGCCATGTCTACAAGTGAGACATCAGGCCTCTGTAGTCAAGCTATTAGAAGAAGGAGGTAACAAAGAGGGACCTCAACCCCAGTCCAACAGCTTTGATAATGTGAAGATTCTAAAACCATATCTGTTTTCTGTTTTGTTCTCAGTCTTGGGATAAGAAGCAAGAGGATGGGGAGAGGGGCATAGGCTATGAGCGCAGTCCTGTTCTACTTCCTGATTGTGGTGGGCTTGGCTCAGATCTGTGGTCCAATAAATAGACTGAGAGGTTGGCTCTCACCAGACAGTGTCCTTCTTCATATTCTCCAGAATCCTGCCTGTGTTGTCGTAATACTCATCAATGATCAGGTTCCCATCCGTGTCATGGCCAGAGTCAAAGTTAGTGATCACTCGGGTGGGGATCCCCAGGCACCTCATCACTGCGGAAAGACAGAGAGACCACTGTTGTGGGTTGCCATGGTGCAGTTTGTATGCCAATGTTCTGCTTCCTTAAGAGGGGCTGCCCTGACAAGGAAAGGATCACACACTCAAGTGATTTCATGTGAACCTCCAGCCTCGCCTTCCCCTTCCACCGCCCAATCACAAGCTCTAAGGAAAGGTAGGGGATGACAAAGGAAGAAGGATGGAGGAAGAGGAGGTGTAAGAAAGAGGGAACAGAACCACAGGGCCTGGAGAAGCTGCAAGTACCAAGCGATCTTATAGCTGGGGAACAGATTAGTGTTGTGGTAGATCTGCCCAATCTAGGCATATAGCTTTTAAATATAATAATTGGGTTGTATGTGGTTTTTTTTTCCCATGGGCTTATTGGTGTTGGAGAATTACTGCAAAGACCACCAGTGTTCTGTTAATCCTGAAAGCAGACAGTGGGCTTCCTGCACCTAGTGAAAGCATCCTTTTGGTATCTGCAGGACCACACAGGAAGCGTTTGGGCTGATGGCAATTCCATATCTCTTCCTATTTCCTGAGCTCAAGGGATTACTGTGGTAAAGGTTAGGTTACTGGCTGATTTGACAAGCTTTACGGGCGCCAAGAGAAGTCTCTGGCAAGTTGTCACATCTGCTGTTTGTGCCAGCAGGGTGGGGCAGGCACATCTCTCTGTTGGCAAGACTCAGAGACCTGACTCAGCCTCACTTCTGTCCTGTCCTCAAGTCTCCGATGTTCAAATAAACAGCTGGGATTCTGCTTCTTCTTGTCATTAGATTTATTGCTGAGACCAAAGGATTGTCAGGCAAGGGTTCCCGTGGCTTGGAGTTCCCTTCTATTCTTGGCATTATTGTGTCAGAAAGCTCTCCAGAAAAGCATCCCAGATCAAGCAGGAAAAAAAGGATGTCTATGTAACACAGGCTTAGAAAAGTGAGTGTAGCTGATACAAAACATTCCTGGAAAGAGGTAGAATGTTGTCCTCATTCCCTCGGGGTGCCTGTTTCCTTGGCTAACTTCTTTTACTGCTTTCTGCTGCAACTCCATTCTGTGCTCTCTCAATGAGCACTTGTCCCTGCTCAGCACTAATTACTCTAAGGATGCCTGTCCCCTGATGCCGCACAGTGTTGACCTGCCCAGCTCAGGACTAACAATACTTGCTTGTATTCAGCAGCGAGGCTACATGCTGCCTGGTTCACCTTCACTATCTTTAAGAGAACTCTGAGTAGTATCTGCTATAATTATTTCCATCCTGGTGACAGAGGCTAAGAACGTTGAACTACCTTGAGCTGAGTCACATAGCTAGCAAGACACAGGGCTCTTATTCAAGCTGTGGTTCCATCTCTATGCCCATCCATCAGCGGCATACTCATGGTTCAAGCAATCAAGGGTCCGATACATCCCACACATCTTCACAGGTTATTTTATATTTGCTATTTTTCTGTATTATGATTTTAGTGCAGTTTATTTTTTGAAACTTAGTGGGCTTCTAGTATTTTTTCTATAGTAAGTAAAGGTGATAGATATCTTTGCATATCAATTCATTCTTATTCCTTGAGACAGATTCCAAGAGGCAAAATGACTAAGTAAAAAACAGATATTTGTAAAGTGTGGATATTTCGTTTTTTAATAGATTTTAGTTTAGGCCTTTTTTCCTT
The DNA here is from genome assembly GCF_900095145.1 of Mus pahari. Taxonomy (NCBI): domain Eukaryota; kingdom Metazoa; phylum Chordata; class Mammalia; order Rodentia; family Muridae; genus Mus; species Mus pahari. Next base: position 104,482,849 of record NC_034592.1, read on the forward strand.
TTAGAAAGTGTCTAATTACATAGCCTAGGCTGGCCTTGAGTTTACAGCTAGCTATATTCCACTAAGTCCATCATAACCTTCTCATTCTTTTTTTGTGGTGCTGGCAACTGAATTCAGGGTCTTGCCTATGGTAGGTAACTACTTTATCACTGAGTTCAGGCTGCTTCTTCTGTTCTCAATACTGAGACAGTGTCCTGTTAAGTTACTCAAGTTAACCTCAAACTCACTCTGTAGCCCTGGCAAGCCTTGAATCTGTGGTCATCCTGCTTCAGCCTCTGAAGTAGCTGAGATGACAGGTCTGAGCCAGCAATCTTGGCTAGACTCCTTCTTAGTAGTGATATAGGTCTCTCTAGGTTAGGAAAGAGCGTCACACCTGGATGTGACTTGGTTTGGGGAGGAGAGAAAGCCAAAAGGAAATATTGAATTCTCCCATGAGTGGCAGATCTGAACATAGCCAAAAAAACAAACAAAAGAAAACAAACAAACAAACAAACAAACAAACTAGGGCAAATAGTGGGCAGTCCTGATAGGTGGGTAGAAGGTTAGGGTTACACAGGGCACCCTCAGAGAAAAGGTGGTGGAAGAATTGATACCAGTGAAGAAACCCGAGATTGAAGTGTGACAAGACTAGAGCACTGTGTGGGCACACATATGCTAAAAGTGTGGTCAGGAAGGCAGATGCCATTCTAGGTAGCAAGAGAGCATGTCGAGGCAGGGCAGTTGGCAGAGAGCAGAAAACAGCCTCCTCCCTTTTCTGTTCTGACTGATAAACCCAGCCATGGCTACTCAAAGTGTCAGTGCTGACACTTCTCGGTAGCTGTGGCCTGATGGACCTGTTCCTACCTTAACACATGGTTGGTAATGATTTGTTTAGGAGTCTGCCTTCCTAAGGGTAAAGATTATATTACTCATCTTTACCATTGTGAAGCCAGCAACAATACAGGGCAAAGCCTATTGTGCAAGTACTTACTGGATGGATGGATGGGTGGGTGGATGGGTGGATGAGTGAATGGGTGGATGGGTGGATGGGTGGATGGGTGGATGGGTGGATGGGTGGATGGATGGATGGATGGGTGGGTGGGTGGATGGATGGGTGGATGGATNTGGATGGATGGATGGGTGGATGGATGGGTGGGTGGGTGGATGGATGGGTGGGTGGATGGATGGATGAGTGGATGGATGGGTGGATGGATGGATGGATGGATGGGTGGATGGATGGATGGATGGGTTGATGGATGGATGGTGGATGGATGGATGGGTGAATGGGTGGCTAGGTGGGTGGGTGAGTGGATGGATGAATGGATGAATGGGTGGGTAGGTGGGTGGGTGAGTGGATGGATGAATAAATGGACGATGCCATGAACACACACTGCCATAATGGCCATGTGCCATACCTGGGCACATTGAAGGATTTGCACTGAACTTATTATGGCTTATGAAAGGACAGGACTGGAGAGGGGGAGACGGGTTATTACAGTGAGACAGAATGAAGCCACAGAAGGGCAATAATAGTTTTTCCTCTTCTTCCTCCTTTTCCTCTGACTGAGTAAAATACCACGTGTTTGTAGAGGCTTACCACACATTCTGTTATCAACTTAGAAAGTGATTCACTTTCAGATTGGATATTTTATTGCTTATAGAATTTAGTTTAGACTCTTTAGGGTTGCCTTGAGTTTACAGGTATGTGTCACCAAATCCAATCTTTACTCTTTGTGGTGCTGGAGACAAACCCAGGGTTGTTCTCCTCCTCTTCTTCCTCCTCTTTTTGTTGTAGTGCTGGGGATTGAGCTCAGGGCTTCATACACATTAGACAAGTGCCCTGTCACAGAGCTGCAGCCCTGGACCTTCATTTATGGGTCCAAGTCCTGTCCTGTCTTTCTTCTCCTTGCCATGTGACAAGCTTAAGGTATGTGACAATCTTGAGGTATGTGACAATCTTGAGGTATGTGACAAGCTTGAGGTATGTGACAATCTTGAGGTATGTGACAAGCTTGAGGTATGTGACAAGCTTGAGGTATGCCATCCTTAAAGCTGAGGAAAACATAGAATCCTAGAGAGGAATATGTGAGGAAATGCTTATTCTGTGCTTGCCCTCGTGGCCAACGCCTACAGGAATGATGATGTCCTTGGTTAGACAGGCATATTGGGAAGGCTAAAAGACAGTTCATCTATAGATGTTCAGTAATAATGAGGTCTCCAAAGAGGCACGAGATTTAAATCAGGAATCCTGGACAAGGACTTTTCTTCCTGTGGAACTAGGGATCAAATCCAGGGTTTCACCTGTGCTGGAAAGTGTTCTACCACTAAGCTACAGCCCTGCCTCCTTATTATTTTGTTGTTGTTGTTGTTGTAGAGAAGTTGGTTTCGAACCAGAATGTCACTCAATATGCCAGGCTGACCTCACTCCTCCAGCTATCCTCCCACCTCAGCCTCCTGAGTGCTGGCATTATAGATGTGAGCCACCATGTTGGCAAGAAGAGTTGCAGATATAGAATATGAAACATAAGACGACATAAGCTTAGAGAGGTGAAATCACAAGGAGAGGAGCGTCAGGCTGGGACTGGGCTCCTGTTTTCTTAATCCCTTCCTTGCTCCACCCTTGCCATGTCTCTGGGCACCCCAGCCATCTGTGATCTCAGTATGCCTTTCTCTTTGAAGTTTCCCTGACTGCTCTGGGTCACATTAGCCTCCTACATTCACTGTCAACAGAATTCCAACCGCCTACACATTTTAGCAACAGATTAAGCTCTCTGTAATTTACCATCTCTATCTTATCTCGGCTAGATTACGAGTCACCTCAAAGCAAGGCTCTCATCAGGTTCTTCACTTGTGTTTCTTCATTCCTAGCACAATGCCGTGAACAAAACCCATTCTCATTCGCTGTCTGTTAAATTAATTGCCTTCAGCTGCTGAACAAGGTTGCCTACAGACTATTGGTTCTGGCGACTCAGGATCTGACATGACATTCCGGAGACAAAGTTGTGGGATCTGAATCTCTTATGAAAGGGAGACCACATGGGCATTTATTTATCTATGTGTGCATACACACACATGCCTGTATGCTCAGCAGTGGTAACTGGGTAAAAATGGATAGGGTTTCAGTTAGGAAGGGACTTCGGAATTCCCCAAGTATATTCCAGCACACTCCATGCACTCCTGAGAGCATCAGTTAAAGCTTCTATGCAGCGGTGAAGTGATTACACTTACATGTGATGACCTCTGTCACCTTTTCTTTTTTGTCTGGATGTGCTTAGTTTCCCAAAGGTAAAAATATTACTCCCAACCCCTCCCTCATGTAGTCAGCTGTCTTTTATAACCACCGTGACGGTACAGCTTTGGTCTTTCAGATAACACTGTCATGAGGCCTTCATCTACCTAATCTCATTCGCTGACAATGGGAATGGAAGGAATTCATATTTGTTTCCTTACTTATTCTGGATTTTTTTCTTTTTCCAATATTTTATTAGGTATTTTCTTCATTTACATTTCAAATGCTATCTCAAAAGTCCCCTATACCCTCCCCCCAACCCTGCTCCCCTACCCACCCTCTCCTACTTCTTGGCCCTGGTGTTCCCCTGTACTGGGTCACATAAAGTTTGCAAGACCAAGGGGCCTCTCTTCCCAATGATGGCCGACTGGAGATACTGGTTAGTTCATATTGTTGTTCCTCCTATAGGGTTGCAGATGGATGGATCTGGAGGGTATCATCCTGAGTGAGGTAACCCAATCAGAAAAGAACTCACATGATACACACTCACTGATAAGTGGATATTAGCCCAGAAACTTAGAATACCCAAGATACAATTTGCAAAACACATGAAACTCAAGAAGAAGGAAGACCAAAGTGTGGATACTTCGCCCGTTCTTAGAATTGGGAACAAAATACCCATGGAAGGAGTTACAGAGACAAAGTTTGGAGCTGAGACGAAAGGATGGACCATCCAGAAACTGCCCCACCCGGGGATCCATCCCATAATCAGCCACCAAACACAGACACTATTGCATACGCCAGCAAGATTTTGCTGAAAGGACCCTGATATAGCAGCCTCTTGTGAGGCTATGCCAGTGCCTGACAAACACAGAAGTGGATGCTCACAGTCAGCTATTGGATGGAACACAGGGCCCCCAATGGAGGAGCTAGAGAAAGTATTCTGGATTTTTGAGTAGCTTTTTTTTGCCACTTTTTTTTCTTTTTATCATTTGTCCCATTGCTTGCTTTATTACCATAAAGTCCGTTACCTAACTGCCTTCTAAATATTGAGCTTAAGTGATCCTCCCATGTTCACCTCTTAAGTAACTGAAACTGCAGCATGCTTAGCTCTTCATGGCATCTATTAAATGTAAAGACATGCAATCAAGATTTTGTTACTACTTCAGCCTTCTTGCCTTGCATTAGGGCCACACCCTACCAGATAACTATTTTTATTTTCTTGTTTACTTATTTGTGTGTGTTATGTGTCTATATGCGTGTAGGTCTGTGTGTACATATGCATGCCTGGACACATGGGTAGAGTCTAGAAAGGGTGTTGGGTGTCCTCCATCCCTCTCTGCTTATTTTTTGAGGCAGGGTCTCTCCCTGAGCCTGGGGATCACATTTCTCAGTCAGCCTGGAAGCTAGAAATCCTCTGTAACCCTCCTTTCTCAATTTTTGCTCAGATCATGGGTTATATGGGACACATCTGGCTTCTAATGTGGGTACTGGTAGCCACGCTCTGACCCTCGGGGCTACACAGTAAGTACTGTTAACTGCAGCACTGTTTCTCCAACTTCCCAAATTATTTTTTCAAATTAATAATTTAATTAAAAAAGAATTTAATTTAATTTTTTATGTGTGTCATTGATTACCTGCATGTATGTTATGTGTACCACATCTGTCTCTGGTCCCTAAGGAGGCCAGAAGAATACTTTGGATTCCTTGGAACTGGAGTTAAAGATGATGATGATTTAACATATAGGACTGAGAATCAAACTCTGTAAGAGCATCAAATGCTCTTAAGCCCTGAGCTGTCTCTCCAGCCCCCAAATTATTTTTTGATAGGAAGAAGATGGACTATTTCAGACTAAATCATGGCCATTGAGCTCCTTCTGCTATTCAAGAAATACAGGTGAACATTATTTATGGGAAAAGCAAACATGAACCTAAGAGCATCACCTTCTAAGAGGCTGAAAACAAAGTGTGGGACCCACATAACATGGATTATTAGACAGAATGGCAGCCCATGTAAGAGTAGTGCTGAGCAATAAAACAGACACCTTCATGGTGAGTACACTCATGTCTGTTCTCTCTGTCCACACAGAAGTCAGTCCTCTAGATCAGTACAAAACAGACAGAAACTCCGGCTGGTGTGCGTGTGGAAAAATCAGAAGTCTGCTTGAGAAGTAGCTTCCTCTTCTCGACACAGCTGTAGGTAGAGCTTAGCATGCACATAGCTCTAGATTTGATGGCCAGCACCAGAAAAGGAACAGCCCTGAGCCCAAGATATTTAATTTGACACTTAATTTCTGATGACAAAGCAAAGTACAAAGTCACAAGATGACCAATAGTACAGTGAAGCCCTCGGGTGAATGCAAGAGTTGGGTATTACAGGAGAATGTCTTAGGGCTTTCAACATATTCAGGAACAAATCTATTCTAGATTAAATGAGACAGAAAAGACACAATAACCAGGCCTAAAGTGTAGTTCCATATTATATGCTGGTTTGTTTGTGCAAACAAATTGTACAGAAAAAGTTGTAATCCTTCTTCTGCCACCTTGTACCTACAAAAGGCAAACCACCATGGCCAGGTATCAAGGTCAGCATTAGCACTGGTAAACAGCACTGTTGAGTGACATGGTCCCTTGGTGAATTGCATGACAACAGTGTTCTATCTTTTTGGTCTTCCTTCCCTGAAGACAATCATTTAACTCAATCATGAGAAAACATCAGACATCCCAACTGAGGCACATCCTCCAAGCACCTTCCAGGCTGTAAGACAGGGAGGATGGACCCAAGCAGCCCCCAAGGCATTCAAGGGATGAGCTCACAGTTCAGGGAAGCAAAGGTGCCTAGAGCTTGTGCGGTAGCATAGGACAGAAGAGGGACAGATCTGAAGGGAGTTCTTCCAAGCTCTGTAGTGGAGGCCCTTCAGTGTGGGAACAAAGTTCCAGAAGCCTGGGTGAAGTGACAGAACGGAGGCTTTGAGCTACATGGATCCTTTAGGGTCATGAAGAGTCATGACCTATTAGCACAAACTAGAATAGACATAAAGACTGTTCTAGAACCATCAGAACAAAACTAAAAGGAAGTCTCCAAAGACTCAAATTGATATGCAAAATCCTTATGGTCTACCACAGAAAAAGCCTTTAATGGATTTAAAAAAAAAAACCCATTCAGTTCAACAATTGTCAAAAACTGTCTAGGAAAGTCTATAGCACGCAAGTGAGTTTTCTGGAGATGGCCCACCATTTACATGGCTGCCATGGCTGTGCTCTGAGATGCAGGGTCCTCGGAGGCTCTTCCCAGGATGGCTGCTTACTGCTAAGATGCCTTTCCTGTCACTATGACATAGCCTAAAGATTCCTGGGCATTAGTCCACAGTATTGGGCATGTTTCCTTCAGAATCAATATGAAGATGTACTTTCATGTAGTAATGTTGTGTGGATGAATTGATGATTTTTGTAATTCCTGGTAATGATTTTATAGAATTCCTAAATTGATACAAGCCTACTATAGAGTAAAAGCTGCAAATAGAGCTCTGTAAACCTTCATGTGTTGTGGGCTAATTGCACTTGGAGAAAATTTATGACCGAGGAAAACAATCCTTCTAGGTTAGGAACGAGGTCACTATCTGATAACTAAAGGTCATAAACTGGGGGTGGGCAATTTATCATAGGTTCAAGGACAGAAAATAAATGATGGACTGGTTTATCTATACAAGGCTTCAAAATAATGAGACATAAGGCAGATGATTTGTCTCTTGACAAAACTGTGCTAACTTATGACACAAGAATTATTATTTTAAACTTATAATGAACTTATGGAGCTAAATGATGGGCCATCTCCAGATAATGAATGTTTAGTCAGATACTAGTCTTATTTTTAAAGACATGCAAACAATTCTGCTCCTTAAGCCTTAGTAACATGTGACATGAATTACTGCCTTAAACTTACTATGAACTTATGGAATATAAAACTGCTTTTAAAATCATGTGATCAACTGTCCTCAGAAGGTATAACAACTAAGAACTGTAATAAAGAGTGGTGGAGCCCCTTTCACCTTCATCAAGTGTGTGTGTGTGTGTGTGTGTGTGTGTGTGTGTTGTCTATGTGCCTGATTTTCTTTGTCTCTTTTCTTTTTCTTTTTCTTTTTCTTTTTCTTTGTCTTTGTCTTTGTCTTTGTCTTTGTCTTTGTCTTTCTCTTTCTCTTTCTCTTTCTCTTTCTCTTTCTCTTTCTCTTTCTCTTTTTCTTTTTCTTTTCTCTTTCTCTTTCTCTTTCTCTCTGGCTCATAAAGAGTTAATGGAAAAAAAAGTTAATGAACTCTGAGCTTCTTGCCCTGCCAGCATGGGGTTCCTGAGTCAAAGAGAAAAAAACCCAAGCAACTAATTCTCCCCACCCCCCATCCCTAATTAGTAGGAGTTAATTGCCAGAGGCCAACATCTTTTGGTCTCAAATAGCAAGAAAGAGTTAAATTGCCAAAATCCAGGAGCTTTTGGCCCCGAATTACAACAGAGAGTTAAATTGCCGGAAGTCATCAGCTTTTGACCCTGATCTCTAACACCACCCTCCCCAGGCACCCAAATGCCAAGCAGAACCTTGGCAAACAACATAATCCAGTGACCAGTGTCCATTCAAAATTACAAAGCAAATAGAAAGATACAGCCTATAACTAGGAAGAGTGTGGATCAATAGAGACAAATCCAGAAACAATAGGTGATGGGATTAGCAGCCAAAGGTCTAAAAAGGCAATTTAAATGGTATGAATATGCTTAAGAGAAGACAGAGAAAACATGGACACAATGAAGGGAACCAGAATTAGAAGAAAAGGTCATTTCAAAAGATGAAAAATATATGTGACACAAAACCATAGTGAATAAGAACTGTACATGGATGGGGCTGGAGACACAGCTCAGTGTTGAAGAACACCTGCTGCTCTTGAAGAGGGTGTAGGTTCAGTTTCCAGCACCTACATGGAGGCTTATTACCATCATAGTTCAGTTCTAAGGAAGCTGATACCCATTTTTGACTTCTGCAGGAACCAGGCATGCACATGATACACAAACATACCTACAGGCAAAACACTCATACACATAAAATAAAATAAAATAAAATCTAAAAAAATTAGGAAAAATTCATATTGATAATAATACACTTTCGTATCTCACTTGTGAGAACACTTTCCACTATAGTGGTACATATCAAATATATTAAAATGTTTTGTGGGTAGGGACTCAGTGAGCATGAGTTATTAGATAAAAGGAAAAGGTAATTGATGGTTTTTATTGTTTTGTTTTGAGACAGGGTTTTTCTGCCCTGGCTGTCCTGGAACTCACTTTGTAGGCCAGGCGGCATGTGCCACCACTGCCCGGCAACTGATGGTTTTTAAAAGAGAGGCTGGAAGCAGACCAACTATGACAATAATGCAAAGAAATGTGACCAACTGCAGAGTAATAAGGAGGACATGGAATTGAAGTTTGGGAGATGGATGGAGAGATCTTTAAACAAGACCCAGCCAAATCACTGGAGCCCAAGATGCAAAGATTAGAACAGTATCCCAGTTGTGACAGCTAATGCTTATGTAAAGCTGTGTGCCAGACAGATTTCCAAATCAGGGTCATGTGTTAACCAACAATGCTATGAAGGCACATTCCATACAATTTCCATGCTCACAAATCAATGGAAAAATAAAGGTAGGTAAGTGTACCAGCCAGAGTATTGTGCAAGTCTAGTCTACGATCAAAGAAAACGGGGAGAAATGAAGCATTAAGCCCGTGGATAAGGTTCCCTCTTGGAGATTCAGAGCTCCATAAAAAGAGTGAGAACAGGGGTTGTTCTGAAATTGACTCCTGACATGAACTTTCATGAAGAAATGCTGTTTAGATGCATTAATGATTTTATAGAATTCCCAATTTGATTCAAGTAATTTTAGAAAGAAACTTTTAAGAGATGGCTTTAATTGTTTTGCCAGAAAGATATAATAAAGTTAGAAAAAGGAACAGAAAAGAAAAGATTGGCTTTGTTTTAAATGTCACAAGGCTTAACTGTCTTAACACAAGAAAAAGAACAGGATTTTAGTGCATGCTTGTATAAAAATAGAAAAGATTATGTAGCCGGGCAGTGGTGGCACACGCCTTTAATCCCAGCACTTGGGAGGCAGAGGCAGGCAGATTTCTAATTTTGAGGCCAGCCTGGTCTACAAAATGAGTTCCAGGACAGCCAGGGCTACACAGAGAAATCCTGTCTCAAAAAAAAAAAAAAAAAAAAAAAAAAAAAAAAAAAAGATTATGTGCTCAGTTTACCTCTTTATTTAAAAAAAAAAAACACTTGAAAGTTTCTAGACTTTAGAATCATTTTTTTTTCTACGAGGAATTGAAGTTTTTAGCTTTTTTACTGTATGGATGCTCCTTTAACTACAACAATTATTTAATATCAGAAGAAAATTTAAATTGTGAGGACCTTTCCAGGGCTTAGGACAACTGTGGCAAGTAAAATAAATAAACAAGGAAAGAAATAAAAAGAATAGCATGTTCCCACTCCTCATAGAATAGTACATATAGGCTGTATAATAAGGAATACAGTGAGGTTTTATAAATTGTAGTAAGGAGTGAATGAGGCTTGGATAAATCTGTGACCAAGTTAAAACATTCATTCTAGGTCAGGTCCAAGGATGAAGCCATAAGTGTGCACTATGATAAAGCAAGGCCATGTGAAACTGTGGCTTTGAACTTGTACTGAGCTTAAAGAATGAAACACTGCTTTGAACTTACTACTGCCATCCTTCTGTAACTCCCCTTTTGTGTAACAGTTTATCTATGAGATAATTTTCTAAGGACTTTTGTCTAAGAAGGTCTAAGAAGGCCAGAGAAAAGGAAGAAAGTGTGGCTTGGGGGGCTCTGCCTCATCCACCCACCAAATGTATATATGTCTGTCTATACATATGTGTGTAGGTATATGTGTATAAGAATGTGTGAACACTTGTGGAGTTGATAACACAGGTGGTCAGGCCCACCGTGTGTGTGTGTGTGTGTGTGTGTGTGTGTGTGTGTACATATGCTTATGTAAAAGATTTTAATTCTTTTTTTCTTTTTTTTTTTTTTGGTTTTTTGAGACAGGGTTTCTCTGCGTAGCCCTGGCTGTCCTGGTACTCACTCTGTAGACCAGGCTGTCCTCAAACTCAGAAATCCACCTGCCTCTGCCTCCTAAGTGCTGGGATTAAAGGCATGTGGCACCACTGCCCTGCAAGATTTTAATTCTCTTCCTTTCTTTTCTCTCTGGTTCACAAAGAGTTAATGAGTCCAAGCCTCTTGCTTGGCCAGTGAGAGGTTCTTGAGTGAAAGAGAAAGGAAACCAGCACTTATTAAAGCACAGACAGTAAGAGAGTGACAGAGTAAGAAACCAGAGCGTATTAAGGCATAAATAATAATACTGTAAGGCTAGGAATTGTCAGTCTTTAGCCTTCATCGATGCTCCATCCGCCCAGTGCCATTTCCTTAAAGGCACAGGCAGACCCCAGTATGAAATGATGATGAGGTACTGTGTGGAGACCACTACACAGTTAAGTTAGAATGTGTCTTAAACAGTGTGGAGCTGGGAGGGGTTCAAACACTGAAAATAGAACACGCTACTGTAAGTATTTTCAAGGTAGAATCCAGTCAATGAAAACCACACAAGTGTAGTTACTATGGCTGGAGAGGGGAGGACCCAGTCCTCAGCCCACATCTCTCACATTGGTTCCTTCCTGGTGTTCTCACTGTGGCATCCAAGGCTGAGAGCTTCATTTTATACAGGAAAAGATAAACCCCTCAGACCAGTTACCTCTTCGTGTCTTTATGCCCCAGACCACTGCTTCCCCACCTACCCCAAGCTCATATTGGTATGGGATAAAGCAGGGCAAGCCTATTTCCAGGATGCCTGGATTTTCCTAAAGCAACTTTCTTAGCTCATATCCTACAGTCCACCTTTCTCAAATGTACAATTCATTAGTTTGTGCTATTTGGATGAATTGCGCAACAATTCAAACTATTTATTGCTAGGATATTTTCATTATCACTTCAGAAAGAGAGCCTGCTGAAGCTAGGTGTAGTGGCATGGATGTAAGCCCAGCACTTGGGAAGCTGAGGAAGGAGAAGGAAGATGCGTGTGAGGAATCCCTGAGCTACAGAGCGAGTCTCAACAGCAACAATAACAGTATACAACAAAACATGTCTACTCACTAGCAGACACTCCTGGTTACTCTGTGGTCTTCAGTCCTAGGCAACCATGGATGAATGTTCTTTGCATCTGACTGTTCAAGGTATGTCCTGTGTATGCAACCATAGAACTATCCAACTTCTGGGGGGGGGGGTGCATTTTCAGACAGCAGAACTCCACTGTCTCTGGTCCCTCTGGTCCTTCTGGTCCCCTACTATAGTGCAAGGCATCTCAGACCCCACTCAAGGGCTCCAGTCTTTTCTAGAATCGAAGCCATAAAGGAAAGAGCCCAATGCTCTAGAGCTCTCTGGAGGTTGGCCCTGAGCACAGAAGGGAGGGTCAGGAATTTCTCTCTAATTACCAAGTAACCACTTACAAATGGATGCCAAAGAAAACTTGCAGAAAAAAAAACCCGTCAATACCTTTGTTAAACATAAAGCCTCCTTTTGTGATTTTCCTACTGGCAATTAAAGTCATTATCTTTGATAGTCAAAAAGACAACAGTGGGTGGGGGAGGGGACTATAGAGGGGAGAGTACACTCTTTTGGGTTGTACTGTCCATTAAGTTAGGACTACAAGCATGCAAAACTAAGATTCTGTCAGGGACCTACACTCCCAGTTTAAGATTGTACTTTTTAAAAGACTTAACATAGTAGAATACACCTTTAGTTCCATCACTTGAAAGGCAGAGACAAGCATATCTCCTTGAGTTCGAGGCCAGCCTGGTGTACATAGCAAGCCTGTTGTTCCAGGACAGCCTGAGCTACATAGAGACACCCTGTCTCAAGCAAAACAAAAGAATGTATGTTTGACAATTTAAAAGTCACATAGTCTCAGTAAGCTTCATCTTTGAGACATCTGTGATGCTATCTACATCACAGGTGGTGGGGAGGATCAGAAACACTGAAAGGTGTCCCTCGTGAGTGGGAAGCATAGCAGGCACTAGGCAAATGACAGCTGCTGGGCAGTGCAGCCTGTGTGTTAGACCATGGCCTACAGTGAAAGCCGACTGAAAGGGGAGACAAGTTTTTCCACTCCATTTTATCTAGTGGATAGAGAGGATGAAAGAACCATAAAACCATCTAGGGATCAACCAAGACACCCTTAGCCAATAGTGAACACTCACTCTAACAAGGCACTGTCCAGGTGTCAACTCACGCAAGTCCTTTCAATAACTCTTGGCAGATAAAGAAAGTGTCACTTTTGGGCAAATGGACAGAGTTGAAAAATAAAGTAGCCCCAGAAAGGCAAATATTGTATGGTTTCTCTTAGCTTTCTCTTCTTACACATAGAACTTAATACAGATGCCTGAATGTGCACACACACACACACACACACACACACACACTAGGAAAACAGAAGTGTGACCATTGCTGAAGAGGAAAGGGGTGGCAGGCAAACCAGGAGAGGTGAGGAGAGCAAAAATGGTTAAGGACGTACCATATATTGTACATCAAATATATACAAATAAAGTTTGAAATGAATAAATAAATAGCAGCAATCAGTGGAAAGACGAGATGCAATGGATGAAGCATTCTGGGCCTCTGGCATGATAATTTGCATAATTTCTTAGAGAATGTTTTGCTAACTAATTTCTAAAATAGCATGAAACACCTTCTATGGAGAAGAAGGCTAAGGCCTCAGGTACCACTCATTTCCTCACCAAATATCTTAGGAGGCTGAGGCACAAGTGACTTACCTGAAGTTTCTCAGAGAGTTGATAGCAGTGTTAGTATTTATACTCATGATTCATTTATATCAACTTCTGTGGTTTCAGTTACCCCCAAGTCAGTCACAGGATGATAGTATTAAATGGAAATTGCAGAAATAAACATTTCTTGGCTTTTAAATCCTGCATTGTCGCCAGGCATGGTGGCGCACGCCTTTAATCCCAGCACTGGGGAGGCAGAGGCAGGTGGATTTCTGAGTTCGAGGCCAGCCTAGTCTACAGAGTGAGTTCCAGGACAGCCAGGGCAACACAGAGAAACCCTGTCTCAAAAAATAAAAAAATAAAAAAATCCTGCATTGTCTCGAGCAGCATGATGACCTCTCCGCTGCCCTCCCGACATGAATCCTCTCTCTGTCCAGAGAGTCCTTGCTGTGTGTACCACCTGCCTGCTAGTCATGGGCTATGAGATCACCGCCATGCTACTGCAGTTCTGGGTTCAAGTAGCCCTCATTTTATTTAATAATTGCCCAAAGTTCAAGAGTAATAATGCTGACAAATTTATTATAGGGTAATGTTATAACTATCCTGTGTTACTTCAGTTATTGTTACTGATTTCTTGCTGTGCCTAATTAATAAACTAAACTTTATCATATGTTTATACATATGAGAAAACACAGAGTATATATAAATAGGCTTTGGCACTAGCAGGGTTACAGGCTTGTTTGCAGGGTCTTGGAATGCGTTTTCTTTCTTTCTTTCTTTCTTTCTTTCTTTCTTTCTTTTTTTTAAAGATTTATTTATTTACTATACGTAAGTACACTGTAGCTGTCTTCAGACACTCCAGAAGAGGGCGTCAGATCTTGTTACGGAGGGTTGTGAGCCACCATGTGGTTGCTGGGATTTGAACTCCAGACCTTCGGAAGAACAGTCCGGTGCTCTTACCTACTGAGCCATCTCACCAGCCCCAGAATGTGTTTTCTATAGATAAAGGGACTGCAGAAGCCTCTAGAGTACACACACTTTACTGTTACTCTCCTTTGCTAAGGTTTTAACAGTGTACTTGGCACTCTGTTAAAATGCCCATCATCACTATAACAGTTATGGAACAAATAATAATTGCCTAAGACATGAGTTGGCAGCTACATTGGCATAATTACTTTGGCTAAACCCTTATCTTTCACTTTGGTGAGGAACCACAGTGTCTGGGTCTTTTCCATCTTTGTGTCCAAGAATAGCTGGAATACAGTATCTAGCACAGAAGGACTCCACTGTGTGTTATTGGGTGAGTAGATTAGCTTTGGGGGCCAATATATTTACTGACATATGACAAGGTGGCCCTGTAAGGGAAAGCTGGCCAGTCTATAGCTGGAGTGGCCACATTTGATCATTGCCCAGCTCTTTGTTGGCAAGGTCACTGGAAGGCCAAGATCCTCATAGACACTTTAATTGCCCTGCTGTCATTGTGTAACCTCCATCCACTGTTTCCATCTCTTTCATCACTTATTCCAGACAGCCACTCCCAAACTCAGCTCTCTCCTCTACACACAAACTCAGTTTTTCCACACTGGAAGTTTTCCCTTTTATCTTACACAAGATCCATTCTGCCCTTCCACTGCATGTGTGGTGTGTGTGTGTGGAGCTCATTCTGTCTGTAAGCCAGACTGGCCTAGAACTCCTTATGTAGCCCAGGCTGTACTTGAATGTACAATGATCTCCTCCTGTGTCATCTTGAGTGCTGGGATTGGAGTTTTGAGTCACCCTTCCCAGTTATCTCCCCTGGCAGACTTGCATCTGCCTTCTGGGTGATTCATATCCCCCATGTCATCCTAAACACCTCATCTTTTGGCACCAAAGCTGTTGGATTATCTATGTCTTATAACTGGGCCATCAGAGCATCCATCAGGATCTGCAGCAGCAGAACAGGCAGACACTAGCTGAGGGCCGCAGCAGTGGCCTACTCTAACGAGGCTATCACACTCAGTCAGTGTCAACAGAGATCTCCTCATACCCTTGGACTGAGGCCTGATGCTGCACATTCAGCAGCCTCTCTGGCCTTCACACTCTGTCCCAAGTCTGGTCTGGCATACATGTCTGTTAACAGGGAATTTCTATGTAAAAGGCCTAAATCTTCAATAAACACCAAGTTACTGCAGCTCTGGATTCCCTACCTCCTACTAGCATCCTGTGAGTGAAAACCTGACATGGTCCCTCTCCCTAGCTAGCAGGAATGCTGACTGAGACCAACTCAGTGGCATGGGCATGCATAACAAGACAATGAGAGTGGGCAGAGTGAGGGTGGGGACCACAAGCAGGAGAGTGGCCTGAGTAAGGCAGGAGGTTCCTCTCACCACCTCCTGCATGGGACACATTTCCAGATGTCACTTTTTAAAAAATTCTCTCCCCATCTATTTCTACGTTGCCATCTTGCCACACACAAACCAGTGGCTTTCTGTTTTCCTTCTGCACACTTATTCTTTTAGCTTCTCCTATGTCGATGTGATCTCCAGTTCCTATCTAAAAATTCATCTTCCATTTCCTCTCATCCTCGAACTCCCTGTGCTGAGTTAGACCCCTAATTCCTTCCCTTTGAGCTCATAGCAACTCCAGAGTCTCAGTCATTCTACTTGGGTGGCCTCTTTCCAGCCCTAAGGTCAGATGCTCATCTCCCTTCTGTGTCCGTGTCTTCATTAATCCAGAAACAGCATAATTTGGTCTTTGGGCTATGGAATCAATTATCATTTCATCTCATTCCCATTCTTGTGGGAACATTTTGTTGGGTTGCATGAGCTCAGAGGGAAGGGTGATGAGTCTTGTTGTGTATGATTTCTACTTAAGAACCACTGTCTGAAATAAGTCCAAATGGGTGAGCTCAGTGATGAGACATTTTTGCAAGAAACAGCTGCCTTCCAAATGTCCCCTGGTGGGAAACGGGAGACTGAGACAAGAATGGTTCCGAGGGCTCTTTACATAGCTAGCTGCTCTAGCTTCCCCTGGGGCCCGTCTCACCTCCTACCTGTGCACATGACAGCAGCAAAGACCCAGCATTGCCCATAGCGTACTGGTTGGCAGCCTGTGGCGTGCCACTGCTTTAGGATGGCCACACTGCCAGTCCATTCCGCGGGGTTGACGCCGTCCACATAATTCTCACTCCAGTTGCCATTGAGTACTCCGTTGTCGTCATTGCTGTTTATCTAAGGAGAAGTCATGTGGAGAAGCATTAGAAACATCCAATCCCTCCACAGGATGATATGTGTGTGTATGTGTGGGTGCATAGGAGGGCTGATAGGAAGAACCGCCAGCTTGAGACACAGAAAAGACCTTTGGCCTCAATTTATCGGGGACTTTCCAGACCTCCTGGGGAGAGTGTAGGGTGGGAAGCAAGCTATTCTGACTTAAACATGTATTAATTCATTATTCTATTTCAATTTTCCATAAAGCAGGAGCTTGTCTTTGAGCGGTCTAAAAACACATTTGAACCAAGGAAATCTAGAAGCAACGAGATAATTCTCAAACTCAGTGACATTCAGCTTCTGTCCAAAAATATGTAATTTGCCATTAGTAGAGACAACAGCCCATACCAGCGATCCCAGGGTTTAGTTGAGCTGACTCATTTCCCACAGTCAACTGTCAGTCCCATTCTCAGAGGACCCCTGTCTTTTGACTCCTCATTCTCCTATTGCAGGTATAGTCATGAAAAGGCAGAGGTCCCTTTACACGGCCCCCTTCTTCCCTAGGCATGGCACACCAGGGGCCTCACCATGGCACACACAACTCTGCTGGTGTAGACGGGGCTTCCCCGCAGGGCACAGTCTGTGGATGGGTCAACCTGGAAGTTCAGGCTCTTCTCTAGCAGCTCCAAGCAGATGTCTATGATATTCTCTTCAAACTGCAGGGGATGAGGAGAGAGGGGGCATCACATGCTTGCCGTGTGTGGACAAATAAAGAAATAGACAATCTACACCAGATCCTCAGGGCAGTGTAGAATAAAACCCAATTGCAAGGTAGTTGTCAAACAAAACAGCTATGAACAGCCTCCCAGGAAGGTGCATGGTTTCAAAGCTATGCTAGCATAGCCCACTTGGCATATATGTCCTGAGAGCCAAATGCCTCACGACTCATTTGAAGTAACTGTTGCTACCGAGTTTTTTCCCCCAATGAATTTGCCTCATTGGAAAGTCTATTTTTGCCTCTTCCCTCTCCATCTCCACATTCCTGAGGGCCCTAAGGTTCTCTTACTAAAGCCTTCCCTTTTCTTCCACACATAACAACCCAGCTTATCATTGGCAGCCTACTGAAGGGAGAGAACCAAGCTGCCTTGGCACTCACACCTCTCAGCTCTGGACTGACCAATCACAGGTGAGTTCTGGAACACTGTACGCCCCCTTGGGTGTGTCCCCTCTGTTGTCAAAATATACAACGTAGTTGAGGCTTATCTTTCCTGCCTTAGTGTTTGCTCTGTCAGTCCAAGATCTCTTTTACAACACTCAGCTCCAGACCTGGCATGGAGCTTGGAACATAGTACCCCACATATCTTTGTCAAATGACTATAAACAAATGCACTTATTCCCGTGGAACTGTGGTCAAGAAGAAATAGGTTTCTATTGCCTACCTTCTTTAGGGAAATCACTTCTCTAGTTTACAATGTTTTAAAGGTCCTATAATTTAAAGATTCAAGGTCAAAGCCTCCTTGAGGTGTCCTTCAAGTCCCTTAGATCTGCCTCTGTTGTGAAGCAGTTTCCTCTGAGATTAAAACCTTAAACCTTCCACTGCAGATCAAAGCTTGTTGTGACACAGGCTGTTAAAGGGAACGTGAAACATTCAACCCTGCAGAGAAGCTCAGAAAGTTAATAACACAAAGGCTTCAAGAAGTCTCTGAAACAGAAAAGACTCTCTAGGTCCCTCCCTCCCCAAGCCTGTAGAAGCAGTAAGGACTACTGATACACACTCTCAGATGAGCTGAGTTGCCTAGAAAGAGACAAGTCTTTTTTTTTTTTTTTGCCAAACTGCCTAGAAGAGGCTCAAACTGACAAACCTATCTGGAAAGACACTCTCCAACCTGTCCATCCGCCAGCAGGCCATGCAGTGTGTTGCAGGTTCCCACTCTTGTGAGCTGTCACCCATGCTGGGATGGGATTTTGGAGATACAACTGTATTTGAGTCATTTCTGTTCCTCTAAGTAACTCATCACTCGTAAGTGACCCCCAATAAAAACTCTTTGTTTTACTAAGTTAGACTTCGATGATATCTACACTTTGGTCTGTCATAGGCTTCCTATCTGCTGGAGTGAGTAGATCTTTGTTCCTATCTCCCCAGCAGTCCTATCGGACAACAGGTTCCCTTCTACTTCTCCAGCCTTTGACCTCGACAGACTCCCACCCCTGCCATTTTTGCTCCAGCTAGACCAAATCCCTTGTAATCTTTGCCAAGACGAAACCCTTCTGGCCTTTCTGGCCTTGCCTATGCCTCCCCTGTCCTTCGCTTGACTAACTGAGCTCAAGCACAGAAGCTTCTTTCCTGGTCCCCAGAACACTCTGTCCCTGTCTCTCAGTCTCACAGTCCCACTGTGTGATAAGTAACTGGTTACAAATCCCTCCCCGCTGCCTTTATTTCCACTCTACCACTCATGGGCCACCCGGTACTGAACAGATTATTCAGTATTTGCTTGATGAAGGAGAAAGACAGAAAGGGAGGGAGCCAGAGCTCCAAAACCTGCCTCTCCTCACTTCTGCCTCTCA
The DNA here is from genome assembly GCF_900095145.1 of Mus pahari. NCBI lineage: Eukaryota > Metazoa > Chordata > Mammalia > Rodentia > Muridae > Mus > Mus pahari. The sequence goes on from NC_034592.1 coordinate 104,501,641, forward strand.
TTGATGACAATGCCCTTAGATGCCCACACTGAGTGAGGATTTGGGACAAGGTGAGACTGCTCCATCTTCCCTGGGCTTCAGCTTCCCTTGGCTGTGAATGAACCTAACAGTCATGTGTTGAGAGTTCTATTTTAGGCAAGGCCCAGTGAGGAGCCTTTATTCAAGTGATCCAGGGCTCCATGAAGACCTCCATATTGTCCCAGCTGTCACCTCTTCTGAGAGGCCAAAGGCTCCCCCCTCTGCTCCCTCCATACTCCCAGAACTGGGGCTCAGCTTAGAACAGCTTCTTCCCTCCCTGACCTTGGCCTCCCTAGAGCACCTGCTGGGGCTAAACACGTTCAGACAGACAAGAGTTGTCAAGCGCTGCAATGAGTTTAGCTGTTTTGCATACGAGGTCACAAGACTACATGTAGAAAACAAAGTGAAGCAGAACCAAGCTGGTAGCAAGACTTACAATAACCTTCATGTTCTAGATGTTCATTTTGTAATATTTCTTCACAAAGGTTTTTTTTGTTTTGTTTTTTCATTTGTTTGTTTGGTTTTGTTTTCCACACAGGAACTCTGTGGCCTAGGCCATGTTCCCAAGGATGATCTTAAACTTAAGATCCTCATGTGTCTACATCCTGAGTTCTAGGATTACAGGGGTGCACCACCACACCCTGCTTATGTGGACTGGGGATCAAGCTCAGGGCTTTTCGAATGTCAGGTAAGTACCAACTGAGCCACACCCTCAGCCCTCTGTTTTTCAGAAAAGACCTTTCTATGCATCATAGGCTGGCCTTGAACTAGAAATCCTCAGTCATTGATAATACAGGCATTCACCATGGTAACCAGGTTTGCAAAGTTTGTTTTCTCTCTCTCTCCCTCTCTCTCTCTCTCTCTCTCTCTCTCTCTCTCTCTCTCTCT
>NC_034592.1:104502741-104512483 GCF_900095145.1 Mus pahari
CTTCCTTTCTTTCTTTCTTGCTTGCTTGCTTGCTTGCTTGCTTTCTTGTGTTCCAACAATTATGTATTCTTTATAATGAAAAAGCCTATTGTCAAAACAAACAATCAAGCAAGCAGACAAACAAACAAACAAACAGGCATTGGCATGGGGTCACGGAAGATTGTTCACCAGCCCTGTTTCTGGTACGGATGTCCAGGGGCACACACAGACTGTATATGTGTAAGTGTGGCAGGTTTGATGCCGGGTTCAGCAGCGGTGTTGTCAGGATAAAGTGACAGAGTAAGAGGTGAGACCCCCACAGCAAACTCAGTGTAAGGCACAAATGTCAGATGCGATCATTTCCATTACGATTGCGCCCCACCCCCACCACCTTCTGCTGCCCTGTAGCTGCTCCTCCCTTAAATCCTAGTCAAATAGATGGGACCAGCAAAGAGCCCCCTCCCTCCTTTGGCTGCTTCCCTAGCAACCCGATATGCTTCTCACACGTGCTCTTTAGTTAGCACAGTCTGTCTGTCTGTCCTGTTCTGGATCCCTTTCCCTATGAGTTTGGGACTTCTGTACTCTGAGACTCACCTGCCCATAGTTCCAGGGGCATGGGCGGATCCAACTCTTGCTCCCTTGGTAGATGAAGCCATAATCGTTCACAACATACTCCTGCCTCTGGGGCTCACTCTCCAGGTACACTGCATCCGCTGGGAATCAAAGTGAGAAGACACAAAGTAGAAGCCACCTTGTGCATTCCTTTCCAAACAGTCCCACAGACTCTGCTCTCTGGAGAGGGCGCCTAAACTGTTCTGAGAGAAGCTGGTACAGGAAGGACCCCATGCTGAGGTGGGTTCTATCCAAGCTTTGGGCCAGTGTGGTGAACAGTTGTAGGTTCATGATTGAAGTCAGAAGTGTCCCTGAACTGTAGGGTGGATCTTCCCAGCCAAACATTCGTAGCCCACTGATGTGGTAGCTGTTGATCATGTACCTGCTTCCTGCCTCTATCCCAATGTTTGTTCTCTTTAGAGCGTGGATACAAGCTCAGGAGAGGAGCCATGCATAAGGTCCTCCCGCCACTCAGACAGACCCTATGTTCCCGTGTTCACCTCTGAAGCCCAGTCTCAAAGGCCAAAAGTGTTTGTGCATGTGTATGTGCGTGTGTGTGTGTGTGTGTGTGTGTGTGTGTGTGTTTGGTTTTGTTGCTGTTGCTGTTGTTTGACAAGGTCTCATTCTGTACCCAAGTCTGGTATGAAACTCACTATGTGGTCCTGGCCTCAAGCTCACAGTGACCCTCTTGCTTCAGCCTCCCAAGTCCTGGCACAGGTGAATATTTCAAAGAGAAACACAAATTGGAGATTGGTATGTATCGTTATACTTGGGTATATGTTATAGAATCAACAACCTACAGATGTGTACAAACATGCACATGTTTAAGCATAAGATAGTTCTATAAGGCTACCCAGAGAACAGTAACAAGGCTTCCACTCAGAAAATGGAGCTAGGAGACTATCTTAGATCATGTAGTATTTCCTTTCTCCCCTCTGCCCATCTCTCTCTCTCCATCTATATCTATATCTATTTATCTATATTTCCTTTTTATCTTTCTTCCTTCTCCTCCCTCCCCTTTTTCTTCTTTTTTTCTCTTTTCTCTCTTTTCTTTTTCTCACTTTTATCACTTGCTTCTTTCCTCAGATATTCAAAATAGTGTGCGTTTATTACCTTTAAGATGAAAAAGTCCAAATTAACTTAAAAATAGATAATGAACGTATGAAGGTAGATGTTAATGTAGTTAAACATAACAATAGTTTTTTTAAAAGATCTTATTTATTTTGTGTATGCTATATCTGCATGTACGCCTGCATCCAGAAGAGGGCATCAGATGCCAGTATTGATGGTTGTGAGCCACCATGTGGTTGCTGGGAATTGAACTCAGGACCTCTAGAAGAGCCGATAGTGCTCTTAATGACTGCGCCATCTCCTTAGCACCCCCTAATAGTAGTTTTCTATTTACTCCAAACATAATATTAAAATTCTAATTATGTAAGTAAACATCAAGATCTTCCCAGCTTAGTTGTTGGAGGTCAGGTACTGAATCCAAGGGATTAAGGAGCTTATGGTGGCCAAGGATCAGGAGCTGGAAACCTGGTGGCACTGACAGAGAGACAGAGGTGAAGGAGCCCAAGCGGGTCCCTGCCTCACCTGGGCACCAGGGATTGAAGAGCAGGATAAACTCCCCCAGCTGGTAGGCAGTGACAAAACCTTGGTAGGAGTCAATCCGAATTTTCAGGAGGTATCGGCCCACGGCTGCCATTGGAGGAGCACAGAGGCTCACTTCCAGGGAGTTGGCCCTGATGGCTTCCAGGGACGCAATCCAGGGGCTTGGGCCACCACTGCCTGTGAAGCTGAATACTGCCCGAGTCCCTTTGGCCAGGTCTGGCAATGGTCCTAGGAGGGAAAAATAACTAAGACTCTTTATGGTGATCTTCCATTCCTCTAAGAGCCTACTCAATGAACATGCACTCACACACATATGTTCCACTTCATACATACATATATACAACACACATGCTCTACTTCACACATGCATGCATGTATGCATACATATATACATACATAACACACGCATATTCCACTCCACAGTCACATATACCACATATACACACTATTTACACAGACATGCTCCACTTTATACATATCTCACACACACACTCCAGTCCACTTCACACATACACACATACCACATGGTCCATTTCACACATACACACACATATATGCCACACCACACACACATGCAAGTGTGTGCACATGCACACACACATGCACAGAAACAAACACAACACACACACATACGACATATTGCACACACACCATATGGTCCATTTCATACATACACACACATATATGACACACCATACACACACACACACACCACATAAATTCACAATGGATACCACACACATACACCCTGAACACACATATACACACATACCACACATATACCACATACACACACCACATAAATATACAATAGATACCACACACATATACCCCAAACACATATACACACATACCACACATACACCACACACACACACACACACACACATACTACATATGCACACACATCCTGTGGGCCAGTTCCTCACCAGTCTCAGCCACAAACATGATACTGTCCATGCCCGGCTGGAAGCCCCGATTCTTAAAGTACAGGGTGATAGAGAAGGCCTGGCCCCGGCGGACAACAAGACGGTCAACACTGATCTCTTCCGTGTGGTGCCGAACATTGTTCTGGGAGCTCTGGAGGTCTGTGAGGGCCACCTCTAGCCCTGTGATGGGGCTGTCTGGGACAGACAAAAACCAGGGTTGTAAAGACTAGCCCAGTTTTGTTCACATTTATCAGTTGTGCAAACTCCAGAAATTAACTTGGCAATTACACTTGAGTTTCCATGTTGGTAGAATAGAGTCTACAACACTACCTTAATAGATTCAGGTTGGACAAGAAAACCAAGAAGGATGACCATCGTGTGGATACTTCATTCCTCCTTAGAATAAGGAACAAAATACCCATGAAAAGATATAGGTACAGAGACAAAATTTAGAGCTAAGATGAAAGGATGGACTATCCAGAGACTACCCCATCCTGGAATCCATCCCATCATCAGCCACCAAACCCAGATACTAATGCTCATGCCAGCAAGATTCTGCTGAAGGGACCCTGATACAGTGGCCTCTTGTGAGGCTATGCCAGTGCCTGGCAAATACCGAAGTGGATGCTCACAGTCAGCTATTGTATGGAACACAGGGCCCCCAATGGAGGAGCTAGAGAAAGTACCCAAGGTGTTGTAGGGGGCTGCAACCCTGTAGGTGCAACAACAATATGAACTAACCAGTACCCCCTGAGCTCAAGTCTCTAGCTGCATATGTAGCTGAAGATGGCCTAATCGGCCATCATTGGGAAGAGAGGCCCCTTGGTCTTGTAAAACCCAGCACAAGGGAAGGCCAGGGCCAAGTAGTGGGAGTGGGTGGGTAGGGGAGCAGGGGCGGGGGTGGGGTGGGTATAGGGAACTTTCGGGATAGCATTTGAAATGTAAATAAAGAAAATAATAATAAATAAAATAAAATAAAATAAATAGATCCAGGTTGGGGATCATATGAGAAGCCATGCACCACACCCCCTTCTTTCCTCTTCCTTCCTTTCTTCCTCCTCTACTTCCTTTACCCTCTATCAACCCTTCTGTGCACATACCTGCAGGCACATTCGTTTTCTGACTGATTTATTTTGTAGACCTGCCCACGTTTGATGCTCCCTTCAGCCCAGCATGCCATCAGATGCAGCCTGATTCCCCACTTTCTGGGATTCAAGTTACCAGTCTCACTTGTCCTTGAACCAACCTCCAAACCTGGGAGCAGGCTTCTGGGTCGCCTGCCCCTAGAACAGCTGCCCCATTTTTAGCAACTTGCTGGTTCTTTACCACCATCGATACCAAGTGTCCAGTGTCCTGACTGTCTGCATACTCAAAATCAGAAAGTCCTCGAGAGCCTCTGCCAAAGCAGAGTACACAAGTTGTCCTCTAGTGTGCCCCTCCATCGGATGGCTTCTAGTTTGACCGTGGTCTTGCCATTGTCCCCAGTCACCTGAGGATGGTTTACAACACTTGAGTCCCATCAGGCTCACCCATCTCTTCAGCCTATCACTTCCTATGTGACCAAGTGCTCCCAGCCATCCCTTGCAGTTTGCCTGGGTCAGTTGTCCCTTTCCAAGGGTCCACTCTCCTCATCTCACCCTTAGTGACTTTAATAAGTTCTGAGCATTTTCCTGCCCCGAGCATCTCTCCCCACCGCTTCCCTTACCATACCAGCCACCTTCCCTCACCTTTCATCACGCCATCTTTTTTGCTTTGAAAGTTCTAAGGCACTCTCTCCAGTCCGTCGTACATAGAACATTTATTAGCCCTACATGTGAGATTTTATTCTCAATTCTCTTCCCTTCAAGAACTGGTCTTTTCCTCCAGGCAGCTTGTCTTCATATTCTATTCCTGCTATGGCCTCATTTCAGAACATCCTCTGTCATAGTTAATGTCAACTTGACACAATCCTAGACACATCTGGGAAGAGGGAATCTTAACTGAGGAACTGCCTCCATCAGATTGGCCTGAAGATATGTCTATGGGGCGTTTTCTTGATTGGTGATTGAGGTGGAAAGGCCCAGTCCACCAGTAGTGGTATCATCTCTGGGCAGATGGTTTTAGGTGGTATAAGATAGGCAGCTGAGCAAGCCAGGGAAAACAAGACAGTGAGCAGACTCCTGCATGGCCTCTGCTTCAGTTCTAGCCTCCAGGTTCCTACCTTGGCTTTCCTCAGTGATGGAGTATAATCTGTTAAGTCAAATAAACCCTTTCCTCCCCTAAGCTGCTTTTGGTCAGTGTTTTATCACAGCAACCGAAAGCAAATGAGAACATCCCTCCACAGCTTAGCCAAATCCTACTGTCCCCCAAGACCTCCCTCCCTCATGAAACCTGCCCCAATGGGTCTACCTTCTTCCCATTTTGTACACTCTACAGCACTGAACTGAATCACTCTTAATCTTAACTGTGTATGCTGACCAGTTTAATACCTGTGTCATGCTCATAAGCTCATTTGTGTCAATACATTTGTTCTTCTCGAATGCCTGTTCTTCTCAGCCTCAGCATAAGGAACTCAGATATTCTTTGTTATTTTTTTTAAGATTAATTTATTTGTCGTTTATGTGCATTGGTGTTTTGCCTTCAAGTATGTCTGTGTGAGGGTACCAGATTCCCTGGAACTAGGGTTACAGACAATTGTGAGCTGTCACATGGGTGCTGGGAATTGAACCCAGGTTCCTCTGGAAGAGAAGCCAGTGCTCTCAATTACCGAGCCATCTTTGTTATTTCTTCTTGTGTCTCCTTCTACAGCCGAGGCCGACTGCAAACTCTTGGTCCTCTTTGCTCAGGCCTTGGAGTTCTGGGATGGCAGGTATGTGCCACCACACCCAGATCTTAACTACTTTTTGTCTGCTTTCCAACACTAGATGTAAGCTGAGGACAGAGCTGTACTGCTTTCTCTTGGCTGTGTGTCGATTAAAAAAACTAATGAACTAAATCATTTGGCAAAGTCTAACACCCTTTCATGTTAAAAAAAATTCAACAAACTAAGGAGGGAGGGAGTCCCTTATTATGATAAATGGTGTCTATAAAAGTCCACATTTAGTCATATTTAATAGTGAAACACTAAACACTTTCCTGTTAAGATAAAGAACAATTTAAGGATTTGTGTGTTCTTGCCTGCTCTTGTCTTGTTAAAGACAAAGTGTGTTGGAGGTTTCAGCCTGGATCATTAGGCAAGGATAAGAGATCAAAGACTTTCAGATTAGAAATAAATAAAATCATCTCCATTCACACATGATGTAAGAATAATAATACTCCAAAATTAGAATTCACAGCAACAAGAGACTTCAGGATGTATGCAATAACAATATGCAAATTCAACTGTATTTTCATATACTTACAATGAATAATCTGAGAAAAATGTAAAAGTAATTACATTTATAGTAGCAAAAGCAGTAACAAGTTCACAATAGAATGAAAACTTTTACCACAAATTATCATTTAAAGAAATTCATGTAAATAATGGAAAAATATTCCATGTTCATGGGTTATAAGATGGCATCATTCAAATGGCAGTATTATGCTACTGATAGTTGACTCTGGACTCAACACAATACTTATCAAAAACTCAAAAACCCAACTGGCTACGCCATTGATAATACCTACAATGTCAGCCCCTGTACCTAAGTCTCAGGGAGACTCATAAAAGGGAGGAGAGATTGTAAGAGCCAGAGAACCAGAACACCTGCTGCTAAATGGTGTCTTAATGGTGTCTTGTAGACATGACAGAAAAGCAGAGAGAGAGAGAGAGAGAGAGAGAGAGAGAGAGAGAGAGAAGAGAATGAATACCAGTTTTCTTCAGGGATGAGCTCTACAATTGCTTAGCCAAGTCAATTCCAAGTTGTCAAGCCTAAGCACATGTATACACAAGCCACACTAAATGAATTCAGAAGGTTTTGTACATATGTTAATGTGTCCACGACAATAACAACTAAAGAAGAAGAGATCGTGCGTTTCAGAGGGCTGGGGCATGGGAGGAGTTGTAGGGGGATAAAGGTCTCAAAAATGTTTAATTAGACATTTTAATCTCAGCTGCCATTTTGCAGGAATTGACGAGTGAATCGCAAAATTGTGTGGGAAGAAGAAATGATCCAAAATAGTCAACACAATCTTTTTCTTTCTTCTTTGAGGGGAAGGCTAGCACAGGATCTTGCTATGTAGCCTCATAATAGTCCTCCTGCCTCAGCTTCCAGTGTGTTGGGATTACAGTCATTCACTATGCCCAGCACTAAGGCAATCTTAAAACAAAGGGCTTGCCCATCTATACTTTAAGGTTTACTATAAAGCTAGTAATCAAGGCAGTTTGGGGGTAGCATTAGCATGGACACAGATCAGTGTATATGGGACAACACCAAATTCACTCAGGTGGGTTTTTTTTTAATTTTTGAAATTTTTTATTATTTATTTATTTATTTATTTTGGTTTTTTGAGACAGGGTTTCTTTGTATAGCCTGCCTGTCCTGGAAATCAATTTGTAGACCAGGTTGACCTCAAACCTGAAATCCACCTACCTCTGCCTCCCGAGTGCTGGAATTAAAGGCGTGCGCCATCACACCTGGCTTTTTTTTTTTTTTTTTTTAATGTAACTACACTGTAGCTGTCATCAGACACACCAGTAGAGGATGTCATATGTCATTACAGGTGGTTGTGAGCCACCATGTGGTTGCTGGGATTTGAACTCAGGATCTTTGAAAGAGCAGTCAGTGCTCTTAACCACTGATCCATCTCTGCAGCCCCTCAGGTGGTTTTATATGTGTGTGTTAAACAGTAATAGTATAAGAAGAGACCATGAATGTGAAAGGATGTAACGACACTAGATGGAAATGAAGAAGGATAGAAACCTACCTACTCTGTCCTGACCTTGATTTAGAAAAGGAATGGACCAGATTAGTTGCCGTAATCCAACACCCTTGAATATAGGAAGATTCTCTTCAAAAAATGGTGCTGGGATAAATGAATATTCACATGTAAAAAATGAAGTATCAGAGCTGGAGCAATGGCTCAGTAGATAAGCGCACAGGCTGCTCTTGCAGAGGACCCAGGTCCTCTCAGCACTCACATGGCAGCTCATAAATCCCCATAGCTCCAGGTTCAGGGGATTTCATGCCTTCTTCTAACTCCTGTGGGCACCAAGCATGCACATGGTGCACATACAAATAGCCAGGGAAACACTAATACATATAAGGTAAAGAAATTAAACACTAAAAATGTTAATAAAAAGAAGAAAGTTCACTGCCTGCTTCGCTGATGTAAAAAATTAACTCAGTGGATCAAAGATTTGAATGTGAGAGCTAAAACCCATAGAAGAAAACGGCATGTCTCCCCACCCGATGTGGGCAACCAGTGTGACCAGATCTTTCTCTAAACAAGATAGGAAAAAGACAGTAAGCACATGGAAGGATGCTCAGGTTATTAGGCGAATACACATGGGCTGTTATTTCACACCCATGAGGATGCTATGGTAAGAAAACAGACACTAGCAAGTGCTGGCAGGATGCAGTACTTGGAGACACTCATACTTCGCTGGTGGTTTTATAAAATGACACGGCACCTTGGAGAACACTAACAGTTCCTCAGAATGTTGAACACAGTTGCCATGTGATCCAACTTCTGTAAGAAGTACACCACCATACAGTGAACACACACACTCACACCAAGCCCACATGCAGATGCTGATAGCAACATTATACAGGGATCCCTAAAAAGTTCAAACAATACAAATATCTACCAGCTGATGAGTAGAGAATATGGACTTGTGTAAACTGAGCACATTACAACATGAATGGACCTTTAAAACATTTTGGTGTTAAAAGGAATCAGACCTAAGAGGGCACATTTTATATGATGCCTTTTCTATGAAATGGCTGCAGAGATTGAAAGTAGATTAAGGACCTGAATGCCTCTCTTCTCTTTCTCCTCCTCCTCTTCTTCCTTCTAAGACAGGCCCTCTCTTCATAGCTACACAGCCTTGGCTGTCTTGGAACACATTCCGTAGACCAGGCTGGCTTCAAACCCTCAGAGATCCTTCTGCCTCTGCCTCTGCCTCCTGAGTGCTGAGGATAAAGGTGTGCACCACCACACTTGGCTCTGGACCGCTTCTTTCTGAGATGATGAGATGTTTTGAGACTAGGTAGTCGATACACTTTCAGAACTGCACGAGCACACTTAATATTGACATATATAGGTACATATAAGTTCATGGACATGTTTGCTAGTTGAAGAATTCTCTATCTTATGTAAAACCAGTTGCATTTAATTCATGTTTTAGATTCTCTCAATAATTTATCTGGGTCCTGTCTACTATCTAACCTTTACCACACCTTGTCTTATGTTAAACCCAGCTTTGTGTCTCAAGGCAGGATTTCTTTTGTTGCCCAACAGCTGCTATCCATTGCTGACTTTCACTCATGTTCAGTAAGAACATCCTAACCTTGCCACTTGGAAAATAACTTGACTTTTTCTGATGATAATGAAGAAAAGGAGGAAGAGGAAAAGGAGGAGGAAGAGAAGGAGGAAAGGAGGAGGAAAAAGAGGAGAAGGAGAAAGGAGGAGGAGGAGGAGGAGGAGGAGGA
>NC_034592.1:104512526-104520436 GCF_900095145.1 Mus pahari
AGGAGGAGGAGGAGGAGGAGGAGGAGAGAAGGAGCAGAAACAGAAAGAGAAGCAGCAGCAGCTCATCCCTTAGGAGACCAGTTGACTGAGCAGAGAGCACTACCTGGCTCAGGTCTATGCATGACTAAGGCTACCCAACAGGTGGGGCAACACCTGCCTAACAGGAAGCACTTCAAACACATCCTATTCTCCAGAGACACTACAGGCCAAATCAACCTCCAACTATGAATGACACATGGATGCTCTGCACCCAAACATTGTGCTTAGCTTTCATTTTCATGACCAAACAATATTCCATTGTTTTGAAATACCATATTTTGCTTATCTATGTTCAAATGGGATGTTCATTTTTGATTAGAGTATTTCTTCTTGAAGTGAGGAGAATAAGAGGGAAATAAGAAAAACAGGAGGGTAGGTAGAACTTACAAAGTTGGTGATCATAATAACTATCTAAAAAGAGACTTTCCTCACAAGTACCCAGAAGCACGCATAAGAACGCTGACTGTAAAACTGCTTGTCTATCTAAAAAAAAAAAAAAAAAATGGGAATAATCTAAGCACCCACTAAAAGAAGACAAGATGAATAGATCATACACTGTAGAATACCATGCAAAATGGAAACTGCTGAGAGGTAGATCTAATGCTACAAGACATGCTGTTAGTGGAAAAAAATAAGTTTATATTTATAGTATGATAATATCTGGCTTTATAACACGTGTTGATCCAATTGATTACATTCAGCATTTATACAAATGCTAATGTCTCTACCAAAGACTGGATGGTGACAACGGTTATTCAAGATGAGGTTAACGCACTTAGAACTTTGCCTGCAATTATTACTTTATTTTACTCTAATTCAGTCCTCATATATTTCCTTTGTAATTGAATTTTTACATTTTACATAAATTAATGAAATAGTAAAATATTTATTATATTGCTTATAGTAAATAGAAGTGACCTTGTCACACTTGTAAGTTAAAATGCATCCCTTATAGTTGGCTTCATGTATTCATTTCATCTTCAGATGTTCTTCATCTAGACAAGAGAGGATGATGTAAACAGAAGAGGATGATGGGAAAAAAAAAAGAAAGGAGGATCCAGAGAACTTCAACGTGGTCTGAACCCTGACTCGGAGGCAGGAAGCACAGAAGAGACTTGGCCAGCGCGAAGAAGTTAGCTAGTGTCACAGGGCAGGAATCCTAATGCCCTAATCCCTTGCCTTGCTCACCCACCCTATTGTGAAGGAGGCATGGTAGCATGCAGCCCTGTTTGCTTTCACCCTGCCTCCTGGTTCTCAGGGGACCAATGAATCCTGAGGGCTCTTGGCTTCCTGCCTAGATCAGCTCTGTTCTTATTGTTTATCCAACCTCCTGCCCTTGATGTCTCTGGATCGTCACTGTCCCCATTTTCTACCCAACCGCGTGTGGCTTCCCTACCTTGGGCCATAGTGGCTCCTCCTGGCTCCTGGGCTGCTCCCCCACAGACAGCTGGATGGATTGGAGCTTCAGGAAACTGATCCTGGAGTGGATGCTTCCCCTTCCATGCCAAGGTTCCGAGAGACACTGGAGGTGGGGCCAGCTGCTGCACTGCCACCTCTGACAGGGCAGAGCACAACTGGTTTTCTCACTTGCCCTCTGGTTTTTCTTGGCAGTGTTGCACAGCTGAGAGGAGGTGTGGAGGCTGTGGTTCCATTAGGGCCTTTGTGCTATTGGACTTTCTTTCAATAGCTCTGGGGCAGTGGTGCTATGGTCAGGGAGCCAAGAGGAACTGGTGAACAGATGGGGCCTCCACGGGGATGGAGGGAACTGTGTGTTTCTGCAGGAAAGAGTGTCGGGGTCCTAGCTGTGACACTATCGCTGCCAATTAAGAGAGCCTTGGCCAGCCCTGGCACTTAAGCCCTGTTTCTGGAGTTTAAGCACAAACAGAACCCACTCTGGACCGTCCTTGGTATGACTTTTTTTTCAGGCAGTGGCACTATTTCAAGTGAGACCTTCCAGGCCCACAGTGAATCTCAAATAAAATTAGCAGAGGTGAGACTGGAGAGGTAGTCCAGAGGTTAAGAGCGTAGGCTATTTTCCCCGAGGATCTGAGTGTGAGTCTCAGGATTTACATGGTGGCGGGGGAGGCTCACACTATATTACATGCCAGTTCCAGGTTATCTGATGTCCTCCTCTCACCTCCTGCAGACACCAGGCATGCATGTGGTATGCATGCATACATACATACATACATACATACACACACATAAAATTAAAACAGTTTTTAAATGAATGAAAAAGACAAGATAAGAATGTAGCTTCCTGGTAAAGTAATCGGCCACCAATACCCAAGGCACTCAGGTGGGGTGGGGAGGAGGGGGCTTTGGTATATTAAGGAGCGGGTCAGAAAGGGAGAAGATAAAGCAGAATCCTGTGTGAGGAGTGGGCAAGATAGCCATCCACTCTGCCTTTCCTGCTGTGACTTCTTCCTGTGTCTCCTGATTTCTAGGCCCTCTGAGGAACTTATCCATAAGGGTCATTTTCTTTCCTGTGTTTTCGACTCTCTGTGGTTAATCAGCTTTTTTAAAGTACAGACACACACACAGTTCTCCAAGGTTTGCTGCTGTGCTGGGGGTCGAACCCAGGGCCTCAAGCACGCTGAGTGACCCACCAGTGGCCCCAGCTCACTTTCTAACACGTTTGCACACACCTTCAGTACTCAGCTTCCCTTGGCCCACTGGCCCCTGGAGCTCCTGCCTCTCTTCCCAGTTCTGTCTGCTCAGTGCTCTTGTGCACTACTTTGCTCTCCCCCGGTTCACCTCCTCCCATCTACTTTCTGTCCCCAGTCCCCTGACATGTCTCATCTACTCCCTCTGAAGGCCAGGAACCCTTTCCTGCTTTTATCTTGAGGAACCTTCTAGAACTCTGAGCATGCAGAGCCTTCTCTCTTCCACTCCCTCCCTCCCGTCCCTCTCTCTTTCCTCTCTCTCTCTCTCTCTCTCTCTCTCTCTCTCTCTCTCTCTCTCTCTCTCTCCTCTCCTCTCTTTCATTTCTCTTTTTATTTCTCTGCCACCACCTAGTCTGTCATGTTCTTCTCATGCCCACATTGGTGCTCCTCAGGGCTGTCCCAGGAACTCACCTGTTCACCTGTTCTCCCTCCACCCCCCACCCCATGACTTAGGTGGTCCCCAGAACTATGACCTGAAGTCCCCTCTTCTTTGCCAACTTGTGATGCTTGACACCCAGTGCGTCCAAGTGAGTCCTTCCCTGCTTTCTCTCAGCACACCTTCCTTTTCTCCTGCGTTACTGGTCTTGGTGGTGAGGATGTTGCACGGAGGCCATGAAGGTGAGATCAGGGCCGTTTCTCCTCTCCATGCCTCCCTTGGTCCAGATCAACCCCTGATTAATGCCACATCTGCCTCTTCCCCTCGCATCCCTCAGCTCTGCTTCACTGAAACGCCAGCTTGTCTGGTTAACTCCACCGAGAGGACTTCCCACCCTCCTTTATCCAGATTCATTAGTACTGAGTTTTCCTGAAGAGCCAGTTCAAACAAATAGTCCCCTGCTCAGGCTCCAACCATGAATGAGGTCTGAGCTTGTCAGCATCCCACAGCCATTGAGGATCATCTTTCTCTCCCTCCTGGATCCCAGGGAGGCCAACGCCCCCTCAGTTCTCTGATGGAGACCTGTCTTTCTCTCTCTCTCTCTCTCTCTCTCTCTCTCTCTCTCTCTCTCTCTCTCTCTCTCTCTATGCCTCAGACTAGAGATTCCTCCCAGGAAGCCTTCCAAACATTCTCTACCAAGCGGGAGTTTGAACTACTAGGCTAGCCTTTGAGTGCAGCAGAACTCCATTTTTAAAAAAAACTGGTTAGTTTTGTATCTAAAATATAGCCACTTGCCCAGTTCATATTCGTTGCCTGGTGGAGTGGATAAATCACGGTCAGAGATCTGAACGGGCAGAGGCAGGAAGATGAGCATGGCCAGGGTGAGCAGGTCTTGAGAGTTGTGGTGGCTGAGTTGTGTGGCTGAGTTTTGGCCACAGTGAGTGGCCTGCCCCTGCCTCCAGCCCTCCCCATACAGTTGCCAGAGTGGGTAGGGCGAGAAGCTGGGCCCTGGCATCTCTAACAAGCCAGGCTTGGCTTGCTGTCCTCAACAGGCCAATTAAACAGGTAATAGTGAAAGGAGTCGGGGAAGACGTTAATTCAATGTGGCCATGCTGGGAAAACAAACAAAGATATCCAGGGACACAAACCCTTCACGTTCGTATCTGAAAACCTGATATGAAGTTCAAGAAGTTTGTATAGGGAGGGATGGCTCAGTGGTTAAGAGTACCTGCTTGCAAAACACTAGAGTTTGGGTCCCAGCATCCACATGGAAGCCCAAGACTTCAGTAACTCCACTTCCAGGGGATACAGTGCCCTCTTCTGACCTACATGGGCGCTGCACTCAAGTGTACAAACCCACACCCAGACACGCATACACAAATAACAAATTAAAATAAACATAAAATATTTTTTAAAGATTTATTTATTTATTATATGTAAGTACACTGTAGCTGTCTTCAGACACTCCAGAAGAGGGAGTCAGATCTCATTACGGATGGTTGTGAGCCACCATGTGGTTGCTGGGATTTGAACTCAGGACCTTCTGAAGACCAGTCAGGTGCTCTTACCTGCTGAGCCATCTCACCAGTCCGTAAAATATTTTTTATAGTTTTTTAACACAGGGTCTATAAAGCAATTTTAATTCTGGGTAAATCATTCTTGTTACGTGTCAAAGAAACCTGGGACAAGTCTCACTCAGTACATGTGGCTCCTCCCAGATCTCCTCACCCCTGCCTCCTACCCTAAACCTCTCCCTCTCAAAGGCTTCTTCTCTTCCTCAGCCTAATCACAAATATAAGGCTAAGCAGTCCCGTTTTGCCTCTTGGCTAAGGCACATCTCTCGATCGGCTGCTCTGCTCTTGTGCACTCTCTCTCTCTCCCCCTCTCTCCCCCTCTCATCCTCTCTCTCTCTCTCTCCCTCTCTCCCTCTCTCTCTCATCATCCTCTCTCCCTCTCTCATTCTCTCTTCCTCTCCTTCTCTCTCATCCTCTCTCATCCTTTCTCCCTCTTCCCCCCTCCCCCATCTCTCCCCCCCCCCCCCCCCCCCCCCCCCCCCCCCCCCCCCCCCCCCCCCCGTCTACCTTCATGGTCCACTTTACTCTGCCTGCCATGTTTGGCCTGGTCCCTCCCTTTGCCTGCTCTCTCGCTCATCTCTACAATAAGAATGCTCTCCACTCTTGGGGAGTGCTCATATCTGTCTCCTCTCATTTCAACCCATTACTTCTTTAGGTAAAGGCTGTATAGTGAATATCGGAATATTTGTAGGTTTTATTATTTGAAACTACATGGAAGTATTTAAGGAGCATAAAACAGAAACCACGCTGCTGTTGTCACCATGAGCACCACCGCCCAGTTAGCTTCTTTCTCCTACCTCCAACATTCCTTTTATTTAGTTTATTTTTGAGATAATCATACACTTAATTCATCCCCACCCCACCCCAAACTCTCCCAGATATTCCTCCTTGCTCTTTCAAATACATGGCCTCTTTTCTCCCCATTAACTGTCGTTAATGTGCATATATGGATTTACATACATCTTCAATACAGCCTACTCAGTCTAATGTTACTTGCATGCATGTTTTCAGGGCTCTTCCCTGGGGCAGACTTCCTCTCCCACTCCCAGCATTCCTTAGTTGCCTGTCATCATTGTGTAGGTTTGGGACCTGTGGGCCTGTCCTCTGGCCCCTCGTTCTGCCATGGCCCGCCTCCATTGTGTCTACCTATTGTTGCAGGCCTCATTCAGCTGATATTTTAAAATAAATATGCATAGGTAAGCAGCCCCAGCTAAGGTGTCTACTGTCTCCTCTCCAAGTCTCTCCAGCAGGTCCCTCAGTACTGCGTGAAATCTCTTTCCTCACTGGCTGGCGCCAGAACTCAGATTTCTCTTTCTTCCAGCATAAGATTCCTGGAGATATTCCAATTCCTTGGAATTCATTGTTTCAAACTCTGAAAGTCAAAGGGAGAGGTACAGGTGTCTTTTAAAATATCTTCATTCCTAGGGCAGTTGTAATATCTGGAGCAGAGGCCGGGGCATTCATGTCCATCCTGCCCAGAGGACTTAAGGTCAGGAGGCACTCGAACACCTGTGTATGGACGCCACTGGATCAGAAAGGGGAGAGGAAGAACACCACAGCGGAACAACTCTTTCAAAACTGCTCCCTGCCGCAGAGAGCTGTTCTTTGGCTTCCCAATAAATTTTGTGTGCCCTTCTTTTTAAGAAAGAAATCAACAAAAGATTAAAGGGGATGGGGGGAGGTTGGAGAGATGTTCTTGCAGAGGACCCAGGTTTGGTTGCCAGCACCCACATGGAGTCTCACAGCCACCTATAACTCTAGTTCCAGGAGATCTAATGTCCTCTCCTGGCCTCTACAGGCACTAGGCATGCACACAGCAAACAGGCATACATGCAGGCAACAACCACAGACACAATTTTTTAAAATAAAAATAAAAATGAAGAAAAGAAAGAAGACCCCCACCCCCACATGCCAAACCAACCAAAGAGAGACAGGGCCACAGAGCCCTTTGGGACCAGGGGAGCAACAGCGACTCTCGCCTGGACCTTGTATCTGAGTAAGACCTGGGCTCTGTGCCCAAGGTGGCAATTTACACGTTTAGCCTTCCATTAGGTTCCTGTAGACCATTAGTCACGGGGTGTGGGGGAAATATGGGGAGACAGGGAGGTAGCTCTGATCACAGCAGCGTGTGCCTTGCTCAGAGAAGCTGGGCTAAATCCATGAGCAGCTGACTTTCCTTTCTGGACTGAAACAGGGCTGTGTCCTCGGGACTGGGGTCCTCTCTGGACTGAAGTGGGGCTGTGTCCTCGGGACTGGGGTCCTCTCTGGACTGAGGCGGGGCTGTGTCCTTGGGACTGGGGTACCCGAGGAGATCACTTACCTGTCATCCCCAGGGAACAGGCCAGCTCAACTAGGGGCATGAAGAGGAAGCTCCAGAACTTTCTAAGACCCAGAGAGACCTGGGAGCTGATTCCAGCCTTGCCAGGAATTTCTGGTATGCTCCTGAAAATGTTCTGGTCTCCTGGTCTGTAGGTCCTGGTTTAGGTCTAGGGAGATGGTGCTGAGGGTCTTACAAAGAACCACAAGGGTCAGCCAGAATCAGAAGACTCAAGTGAACATTCTGGCCCCTCCCCAGCCAACCCTCAGAAATGGAGGCACCAAGAAAGCAAAAGGATTAGGGTACCTCACACTTCACTGTTGAATCCACTTTCTCATCCGACCTCCACAACAACCTGTAACTGTCACTGTCACTTCATATCTGGGGTATCTAAGGCCTCTCCACAGAATCCAGAGAACTTTGGTTTGTTTGACACATTGCTACTAGGTATCATGGACTCTGAAACTCTCAGCCTAAATGTCTTGAGCACCACAGACTCTATCCACCCTGTATAGACAGGGTCTGGAGCTGTGCTGATGGCCTGACCTGTGCCAACTCCTTGCTCCAGTGCCTGGTCATTTCTTTTGCCACCTTTGCCCACAGGAGTCCCTACCTGACTTCATTAGTTGGCTCCACTGGGTAGCTGTGAGGTAAGGAGATGCATTCTTTGGACTCTAATCTCTGGGCGCACCGTGCAATGGGACGAACATCATCCTCTGGGCCTATGGGATGACGCACTGGAAAGGAACTTTGAGATAGCCTAGCTCATGTAACCAAGGAAAGGAAACAAAACCAGAGGGTTTGGAAAGAAAGAAAGAAAGAAAGAAAGAAAGAAAGAAAGAAAGAAAGAAAGAAAGAAAGAAAGAAAGAAAGAAAGAAATGGAGGGGAGGGAGGGAAGAAGGAAGGAAGGAAGGAAGGAAGGAAGGAAGGAAGGAAG
>NC_034592.1:104521602-104549843 GCF_900095145.1 Mus pahari
GAGAGGGGAGGAGGAGGAAGAGGAGGAGGAGGGGAGGAGGAGGAGGAGCAGGAGGAGAGGAAGAAGAGATGTAGAAAGCCAGAAAGGAATATTGTAAAAATGTTAACAGTTTTTTCCCCTGAAATGGGGAAGGTATTTCTTTAGTTTAGTATGGATGATTTTAATAACTACAGGGTAGGGGAATGTGAAACACTGGGTCCCTCTGTCCTAAAAAACAGCAAAGATGTAAAGAGATCATTAAGAGTTAGGGTAGAGCCAGGCGATGGTGGTGCACGCCTTTAATCCCAGCACTCAGGAGGCAGAGGCAGGTGGATTTCTGAGTTCGAGGTCAGCCTGGTCTACAGAGTGAGTTCCAGGACAGCCAGAGCTATACAGAGAAACTCTGTCTCGAAAAACAAACAAACAAACCAAACCAAACCAAAACAAAAGAGTTAGGGTAGTTGGCCTGCAGCGTTTGCTGAGTTCATGCTGGCTCCACAGGGGCTCCCTACCATGCTGGGTGCTCTCAGATTGGCAACAGGGACTCTGCCTGGCAGCTTCTCTTAACTGGCATTGGCTACATCCTCAGGCTTCCCTCTCACCTCTTCCTCCAGGTTAAGTGGAGAGACCTTGGAGACTAAATGCGGAGAAGCAGCATTAGAAAAGATCCCGCGGGCTTAGCTTGTGGATGAAGCCCTTAACAGAAGAAAGAGTTGATGAGAACATAAGAAGAACAGAGAGGGCCCACCCAGCCACACAGTCGCTTCTTAGCAGAGGAGAGCGCTAACACATCTTTATTGTTTCTTCCCATGATGCACAGAGGTTCTACAGAGTTTCAACTACCCACACTACAGAGGTTGAACAAAGATACCAAGCTCCTTGAGAAGTAGAAAGCTATGATGCTATGCTGGGGGGGGGGGAGAAGCTATGCTGGGGGGGAAGAGAAGCTATGCTAGGGGGGAGAGAAGCTATGCTGGGAGGGAGAGAAGCTATGCTAGGGGGGAGAGAAGCTATGCTGTGGGGGGAGAGAAGCTATGTTGGGGGGGAGAGAAGCTATGCTGGGGGGGGAGAGAAGCTATGCTGGGGGTGGGAAGAGAAGCTGGGACAAGGACTGGGGAGGGCAGTAGGAAGGCAGGCCTCAGGAGGCTAGAGCTGCAGCAACCAAGATGTCCTTGTAGCCTTTGATCTCCTTGACCTCACTGCTGCTGATGAGGACTTGTAGCTGGTGGGGCCCAGCTTTGATGGGGTAGAGCTCCAGATGAATTCTGATGGTGTGTCCGGCCATCAGAATACCAAGGCTGAAAGTGAAAAGCAGCCTGTCGGGGCCTGGAGCATTGGCAGTTTGGATGGGCAATGGGACAAGGAGATCTGCTTAGTAAGTAGCACACCCCGCCCCCGGTACCACCAAACCCCCAGCTTCCTGAGGTTGGGGGAGTGAGGACCAGAAGGTGGCATCTGGAGAGCAAGGAGGATTCAGTAGTCCCATGTGGCACAGGCCTTCAGAAATCGGCACCCCAGGAAGACTGGGGAGGGGCCAATGACAATGTTACTCACTCTTTTGTCATCTGCCCATTGATGAGGCCACTTCCCTCCAGAACCATGGCACAGTTATTCAGAGGCACCATCAGGGTGTTGGTGAGGGTGATGTGGATATTCAGGGCCTTGCCCACCTCAGCCCTTTCAAACACCTGCGTGGGGGAAAAGACAGAGGTGCGCTAGGTCCCCGGCCTCACAGCCACACCCCACTCAGTCAACTGCTCTTGTGACCATCAGGGACTGCTTAGAGTGTAGGTGCTAGTAGTGGGGGAGCCTAGCTCAAACTAACACACATGTTCACCAGTCTTAGAAGTTCAGGAAGTTCCACATCAGGATTGGGTATAGAGTTTCCCTCTCACCATCTATTTGAAGATGCCTGCTGGATTTCAACTGAATTACTGGTCCCAAAGAGTTAGTGGTGTCCAGCATGCATTAAGTAGGAAACCAAGCACAAGTCCTGCCAGTTATGATTGATTAGTAAAATCTAGCCCATGCACAGGACCAGGAAGGAGTGTCACCTATGTGCCATCAATGATATCATTCCACCAGCAAAGAAATGATGAAGCCAAGATCCCAAGATATATTGACGATGAGATAGGACCTAACCTAGGGGTCTTAGATCCTAGCTCAGGATCTTCCTCCCAGCCTGTTGTTTCTTCCCAGATATCAGCAGGATGTGCTTGCCCCCCCCTACCCCAGCTATGTACAGTGCGTCAGTGTCATGGGGGCAGCATGGCCTTAGCCTGTCATGGGAGGCAAGGATTCAGTCCTGGAGCCCAGAATAGTATCATCTGGATGACATCAATGAATGAATAATGGACCCAAATGCTCTCTGTCCACCCAGATCACACGGAGGGCATGTTACCTGACTTACCTGAAACTCAAGCAAAAGAACTAAGTCTCCAGAGAGGGTGTCAAAGTCAAATGGGCAAAAATAACTCTGGAATCCAGCACAGTGGCATTCATCACCCACAGGTCTTACAGCCATGCTGACCAAGCCATAGCCTACTTGGTCCCATTACAACTGGGACTCTGCCCTGGGCAACAGGTCAGGCCCTGCCTCAGCACCAAGCTTATGTCTATGCTTGCAACTCTGCCCCACTGTTCACCTCACACAGAAGGCCTCTAGCAGCACCTGACTGACACCCTGAGAGCATGCCCCAGTGAAAACCACAACTGTGTAGGCTGAATTATGATCTGATATGGAACCATCCAACAGCTCTGTTGGCTAGTGTCAGACATGCTGTTAGCCAGGCTGCTGGGTACAGAGCTGGGCTTGGGAAGGCAGTGGGAAAGACTCTGGGAGAGGAACAAAAAGGTGGGGAAGAAGGCTTGAGACGGGGAGGACACGAGCCCTCCTTTGTGAAGCTTTCCTTCCCTTTAAAGCCACCCAAGCCACTCTGGCACTGGGTCTCAATGTCTGAAGTTCACTTCTTGTTTTCTTTTCTGTAGTACACCACATCTTATCCACAGTCACCTTTTGAATTCAACCATATAGGCTGTCTTAGGTCTGTCTCCTCTCCTCACATCCACTCACATCCCAAAGCACTGTCTCTTTATCTCCACCTCTGGGAAAGGATCTCCTGACTTAATATACCTCCACGGTAACATGCCTGCATCTGTTCTCTACCCAGCATCCTCCTCACCATCCTTTGCAAAACATGACCTCCCTAAGACGCCCCCTATGTCCTATGCTTTGCTACATGCAAAGCCCTGGAGCCTGCCACCTCTCAGCCTGTTGCCTATGATGGAGAATAAAACCTCGGTGACCACACTGTCACCATCTGTGTCAGGGCATGATACCCCCGCAAGCCCACGATGAGAACATCTTAGAGCCTGTGTGTTCCCATCTCTGACCTCACCTCAATAGACAAGTGGGGAGGCTCCAGAGAGAAATCTTTTAGGACCAGAATGAACTGCCCTGTCTCTTCAAGCTCAGCAATGCCAGCCACGTGGATCAGCTTTTCGTCTGTCAGCTTGTCCCTGTAACTGCTGTAGGGCAGCACGAACGGCCACTGAAGCTCTAAACATAGGCAAAAACACCGTCCTGAGTCCAAGGGATGGGCTAGAAAGAAACACTACACTCAGAGGTCATTGTTGTCAGATGTGTTAGAATGATGCCACCGGTACTATGCTGGCACCCAACTGTCCAGCAACAGTGGCTTCCCTGCCTGCGATATGTGTGCTGGGAGAGGGGTTCTCTGTGATTTGGCTAGATCAGGCTAGCCTGATTCACAGACCCAAAGCTCCCCTTCTATAGGTGACTTCTCATGCCTGCTACAAACTCACCCTTCTCAAAATCCACATTCAAGTGTAGTATGTGTCTCCAGAATGGTTTCCGAGTGCCGCCCCCATGCAGGAGGGCCTGTGCACAAAAGCGCACCGTCAGTCCGACGGGGCCCTGAACACGGTCTCTGACTGGCACCCTCTGGACATATAGCATGAGCAGCAGGTCCTGGCCCCACATGGGTGCCTTAGCCAGGTGGAGTTGCAGCTGCACAGGCTTAGCCTTAAAGCTCTCAGACCCTAGGAGATCCAGGAGAGATGAAGCGTTCCTTCTCCGTTCCAGCAATTTCCAGGAAGCCTTAATGAATACAGACCGCTCCTCGGAGGATCCTGGCAGAACAGAGCCACACAGAACAAAGACATCAGTCAGGCAGGGCAGAGGAGACCAATAACCTTCTTGGGAAAACAAAAGACTGAGCTCTTGGCTGCCAGCCAGAAGCCCTAACCATGTAATATACAGCGAGTAGAAGCCCTAACCATGTAATATACAGCGAGTAGCCATACAGAAAAGCACACAGTATCGTGGCTGAGAAGAGCGTGGTACTGCTCAGTGCTGGCTTTAACCCCTGCTCCACAGTCTCATCTCTCAGTGTTTGGTTCTATTATATGGAACCCAGGGACAATACTGGGTTGCCCAGAGTCGCTAAAAACTTAGATCATATAATTGCTGAATGTAAGATTGAGTGTGGTTCTTTGCCATCAATATTGTTATCGCCATGAATATCACCATTATTATCACCATTAGCACCACCACCACCACCATCATCGCCATCATCACCAGCATCATCACTAACATCATCATCACCACCACCACCATCATCATCGCCATCATCACCAGCATCATCACTAACATCATCATCATCACCACCACCACCATCATCGCCATCATCACCAGCATCATCACTAACATCATCACCACCACCACCAGCATCATCACGGCCAGAGGCGTCTTTTCCCTGCCTGCGTTCCTCTCCTAACATTCAAGTTCTTTAGATAGAACTTCATCTCTTTCCAGTGCGACTAATTCAACATCCAGGCTCAAAACTCAAACTTGCTCCAGACTGTGGACTCCTCTAGAGGACTTAATATGTTTCCAATGTGTTCTCCACACTAGCTCTTTTAGCCCTTCGAGGGGAGCTATCTCACTTCACTGATAAGGAAGTAGAGGTATGGTAGATGGTCCAGGCTAACCCACCTATAGCACCGCATAGCCTTGCTTAGTTCTCAGGTGGCCAAAGTCCACCAAAGCTCTCCATAGGGGTGTCTGCTCCCTCCCTCAGGCCTAGAACCCTGTCCCTCCTGAGTGTCCATCTCTCCCCTTGCTGCTAACCCTATCCTGATGGATACAGAGAGATATAGATGTGTGACCCTGATAGAGTTACCAGATAAAATTAAATGTGAATTTAAGATAAGTAAATAATCTTCATTATAAATTACATGTGGGGCTGGAGATATGGCTCAGTGGTTAAGTATATCGACTGCTCTTCCAGAGGTCCTGAATTCAATTCCCAGTAACCACATGGTGGCTTACAACCATCTGTAATGGGATCTGATGTCCTCTTCTGGTGTGTCTGAGGACAGCTACATTGTGTTCATACATAAAATAAATAAATCTTAAAATTAATTAAATTAAAAAATTAGATGCAATATTTGGAACACACACTATAAACTATATCATATATATATATAAATTCATTTGAATTTCAGATAAACAGTGAATTCTTTTTAGCAGAAGGATATCTCATATAGAGTTAACATGATGGCTTAGTGGAAAAAGACATTGCTATCAAATTTCATATGAGTTCAATCTCCAAGTAATGAAAGGAGAAAACCAACCTCCATAAGTTGTCCTCTGCCCACTGACCACACACATGCACACACACACACCACTGAGGTACATGTTCCTACCAACATACATGCATGCACATCTATACATGTACACAATAAATAAATGTAATTAAAAATTAAAGTTGTCACTTGGGACATATTTACAATAATAATTATTTGTCTTAATGTATCTGGAATTCAGATTTAATTGAGCATCCTATATTTTTATCTGCTAAATCTAGGCAAATCTATTCCAGGATCAAGTACCCAGGATATAAAAATCCTCCCAGTCCCCTGGAATTTGTCTAAGGGGGAGGGAGATAGTGGTGTTTTAATCTGGAGTCCCCCAGTGATATACCCACTCCCTCCCAGACCCAAGACCCAGGCACCTTCTGGATACTTGTAGGAACTGGTGATGTCCAGGCGCTCATCTGACCCTACCATCTTGGTGCTAATTGCTTTCCCAATGTAACTGGTGTTATGGGCCAGGATTTCCTGGACCTGGCCACCCTCAAAAAGCCAAACGACCTCATCAGCGTTCACCTCTGCATACACAAAAGGGGTATCATAGGGCAGCTGGATGTCCCCTTCCTTGATGGCTTTCACAGAGGCAGGGCCACAGCAGAACAACCCTGTGGAGGAAACAGAAATTGTGGGACACGGATGCCTTCAGATACATGGGTCCGAGATGGCGGGCTGTAGCCATGGGAGATGATGAGAAGTGACACCAGGGCCTTCTCCAGTTTACCAAATGCACTTGTGTGCACTAATTTGTCTGACCCTCACACCATCTTCCTGACATTACAGGCAAAGAAAGAATGGACATGCTCACTGCTCGTCCTGGAGATCCCAGTGTCAGTGGTGAAGTTATACCCGGGACCTGACACTGTTTAGGCTATAACCCTGGGAAGTGAGGGAAGTGGAAAATGCCCGTACCCCTCTGGCTGTGTGGATGCTCATTCTCATTGGCTTCCTAGAGAGACTGGCCCCTGCACACAATCCCTACGCACCACTGCTGGTTTGCTGGGGCGTGGGGTCTAGAACCTGCCAGCCGTTGTACCCTGGTGGAAGGTCTTTCCTGATCATCCAGCACTCGTTCCAGACGTGGAAGTTCCTGTAGACAGGGGAAGGAGCCACAGCTTATATTTCCTGATGCCTGAGGGTTTTTCAGGCACCAGACATTATGCAGAGTACTTTTTGGCCTTTGCTTACAGTTCTGTTTTCTTCTACTTTGTATTAGAAAGTAATTATGATAGAGAAAGCAATCTAGGAGCCAGTGGTGCATGAGTTTGATCCCAATAGTTAAGAGGCAGAGGCAGGTGGATCTCTGTGAGTTGGGGACTAGCCTGGGCTACAAAGAGAGTTCCAGGACAGCCAGGACTGAATAGAGAGACCATGTCTCACAAATAAATAAGTAGTAAATAAATAGATAGATAAATGATAAGTAAATAGATAAATGATAAGTAAATAAATAAAGGGAAAATCCTATTCACAGTGGACTCAAAAACATATGTATATTGGAATAAATCTAATCAAGGAAATGAGAGTTCTACATTGAAAACTTTAACATTGAAGGAAAAATAGAAGCACCTGAAAACATCTATGCTAAGTAAGTTACGCCAGTGTCAGAAAAACAAATGTCATCGCTTCACTCAAATGTAGTTGTTAGATTTTCATCTTTTAACATTTATTTGTCTTGGGAGGGAGTGTGCATACCCACAGATGTGGAGGTCAGAGGACAACTTTTGGGAGAGAGTTCTTTCCTTCCTCCTTGTAGGTTCTGGGTCTCTTGGCAAAAAGCACCTTTACCCACTGAGCAATCTTGCCAGCCATTAGATTCTTATAGATACATAAAAGTACACATGTATATATTGTATATACATACACACATATATGAAAATACAAGTGAAACTGTCTAGGGGAACAAAAGGGACAAGAGAATGGGAAAAGGAGAAGGCCAGGGTCTGGGGGGAATGTGCTCAACATATAATATAACTTGTTAAAAACACTCTTATGTATCTGTTGGGACTAGGCTCCACAACTCTACATTTTGATTGGTTGTGGTTTTCTGTACTGGTCTCCACCTGTTGCAAAGAGAAGTTTCCTTGAAAAGGTGTGAGGACTACAATTATCGAAAGAAATAAAATAAATAATTTTTAAAATGTCCTTATATAACACAGTACCAGGCAACAAAATAAAATACATGTAAATGAGTTTTAACTGTGATATATAAAAATTTATAAAATTGTATGCAAGTGAATAAAAAGCTGGAGGCAGCAAAAGAGAAAACGGAATTTTAAAAAAGTAATTGCCAATTATCATCAGAAACACTTCACCCAGCAAATGATGGAAACAGATGCAGAGACCCACAGCCAAACATTAGGCAGAGCTTGGGGAAATCCCTCGGAAGAGGAGGAGGGGAAAGATTGTAGAAGCCAGAGTGGTTAAGGATATCACAAGAAAACGGATAGAATCAACTAACCTGGGCCCACAGGGGCTCACAGAGCCTGAACTGCCAACCAGGGAGTCTGCACAGGCCTCACTTAGGCCCTCTGCACCTAAGTTGTGCTTGGTCTTCTTGTGGGATCCTAACAGTGGGAGCGGGGGCTGCCTCTGACTCTGTTGCCTGCCTTTGGGACCCTTTCCTCCTCCTGGGTTGCCTTGTGAAGCCTTAATAGTAGAGAAGGTGTCTAGTGTTACTACAACTTGATATGCCATGGCTGGTTGATATATATCAAGGTCAGCCATTTTTGGAGTGAAACGAAGGAGTGGATGGAGGCAGGGAAGGGCAGGGGAAAGGAAAACTGCAGTTGGGATGTAAAATAAATAAAATAAAAATTTTAAACTTGAAAAGTATGTATCTCATAAAAACTAAATATTTACAAAAAAAATTTCCAACTTAAAGTTGCAAGAACAATACAAAAAATCTCATCTGTTAATAACATTTTTCTCCATTTGTCTTCTTTTATATGACTATGGATGTATATATATTATATATATATATTTATATATATACCCCCCAAAATAGTATATAACCTAGTTAACTTAGCACTTACGGATACGACCTTTTTACAACCAATTTGCTATCTGTATTTCAGTTTGTCAGTTGACCTAGTAATGTCCTCTGTAGTCTTTTTGCTCTACAGAACTCAGGCCAAACTCACACATTATATTTTCTTGTAATACCTTAGTTTCCTTTGATGTTAGATCTGTTCCTCTGCCTTTCTTCACTATGCTGAGATTTTGAAAACAACCCCCCACCCTGAGTGAGCCCTGTTGGCAGCTTGTCTGGCATTCTCTTGATTAGATTCAGTTCTATGTTCAGTTATGTAGACAGCGTTCTAAGGAAAGGATACAACCCTCTCACTGATCTTGAGCCAATTACAACTCAGGCCCCAGTCTGCAGATCCCAGTTTGAGAAACCTTCTCACCTGCACTCTGTTCTTCAGCCCTAACAACCCCGTGAAGTAGACACTACCTGCATTTTACAGAGGAAAGTGCATCTCTGTTTCTCACACCTGGAAATTAATAGGAATGAGAACAGGAAAGCAGACCCAGGGTGGGGCAGGAAGGAAGAGAACAGAGATGCACAGATAAAGCTCCCTCTGCCCTAGCCCGAGAAAGGAAGCCAGACTGAAGAGCTAAGCAGAGAAATCCAGACCTGTAGGTCCTGGCTCTGCCTCCTGGTGGTGTGGGAGACTGACTGCTAACAACCAAAAGCCTGGGAAAGGCCAGTGAGCAGGCCACATAGCTGTTCACATGTCCCAAGAGTGCAGGGCGATATTCCAATGCCTATGATGTCTGAACGAGCTTCCTTTGATGATTTAATTAGCCAGATCAGCAGCCTAGGCCAGAGAATTCTTCTCTAAGCATCACCAATGAGGTGTTACAGGACAGTCACACATCCAAAGCAAGATGAATCAGTTTCATCCCCTACCTGGGACAGTGCTGAGCTATTGCAAACTAAAGCTCTTACCAGATTTTGTCTGGCCTCTCAGCCGTCAGCATTTCTGCGGTTCGGTCATAGTAGGTGTCGATGGTCAAGTTCCCATCTGTGTTGTGTGCAGAATGGAAATTGGAAACGACTCGGGTTGGAACACCTAAGCATCTCATTACTACAGAGAGGAAGGAGAAATGGCTGAGCTCATGTCAGGCAGAATTTTTACCTTTTCATGCAGTTTCTCACCTTCAAACTTGCAGCAACTGGTTTATTCCCAAAGGGTGGAACAAAGAGAAGCTCCGCCCACCTGCCCACCTGCCTACCTGTTTACCTGCCCACCTACCCACCTGTCTACCTGTTTACCTGCCCACCTGCCCACCTACCCACCTGCTCACCTGCCTACCTGTTTACCTACCTACCAGAGGCATCCATCCACAAAGTGGAAGAAATCATTTGTGATTAAAACTTAAAACAAGTGCCGGGCGTGGTGGCGCACACCTTTAATCCCAGCAGAGGTAGGCAGATTTCTGAGTTCCAGGCCAGCCTGGTCCACAAAGTGAGTTCCAGGACAACCAGGGCTATACAGAGAAACCCTGTCTCGAAAAATCAAAAAAAAAAAGAAAAAGAAAAAGAAAAAGAAATGTAATTTAGGGCTGGTGAGATGGCTCAGTGGGTAAGAGCACCCGACTGCTCTTCCGAAGGTCCGGAGTTCAAATCCCAGCAACCACATGGTGGCTCACAACCATCCGTAATAAGATCTGACTCCTTCTTCTGGAGTGTCTGAAGACAGCCACAGTGTAGTTACATATAATAAATAAATAAATCTTTAAAAAAAAAACTTAAAACAATAATTAACTTCTCCTTCCCTGCTCTTTTTTTCTCAGCAACTCTTCAAGTTAAAAGCAATGAGATCAAAACACATGAGAATTTTAAAAGGGGAAAAAAAAAGTTTGACCAGTTTCAAAAGAGAAACTGTGTGACCTGGGGTAAGCGGCTTAACTTCTCTGGTTAGTTGCCTTGTAAATAAGAAAGTGAAGAGCTGAACTGCCTGACTTTCAATTCTGAAATTCTGAATCTGTCATTCTACTTAAAAGAGTTGAAAGAAAGATGAAAATTAGAGGACTGGGTCTGTAGCTCAGTGAGTGCTTGCCCGGCATGTACGAGGTTCCGAATTCACTCCTCAGCACTGTATCCTATACAACTAGCTAAACAAACAAACGAGTAAGAGAGTGGCTGTAGATAGAACATTCATTCTCTGTAGAGAGACAATGGGTGACAGCAGAGATTAGGAACTACTTACTGTCTTTAATAAGCCAGCAGCCCCCTCTTGTGGCTCCTCAGGATGGTACGGAAAGCTATGATTGCTCATAGCAGACATTATCCCATGCTTACACACCTACTAACTGCCTACAACCAGGTGTAGTCAAGAACCGAACATGTCTTGGGACCAGGTCCTCACCCCTGTCAGTATGGTAAGTTCAGAAGATTTCTGTTCTATCCACTCTTCCTAGGAGGGCAAACAGTGTCTAATGGGGATGCTGAGAAGGTCACAATGTTGTTTTGTTTGTTTGTTTGCTTGCTTGCTTGCTTGCTTGCTTTTTAAGTAAAAGGAATAAGAGTCTTTCTGTCTCCACGCACTGAAGAGCCCCCGGCAGAACCACCTGTCACAGTTAGGTGTCTCCAGCACTGTGCCTGGACTTTCCACACACCTGCAGGGTGCGCAGACTCAGACCTGGCCTGCGGGGAGCCAAAGGCAGCTTAATGGCCATGGCTCTCTCTATTCAACATCCCCGACACTCTGTGGCCTGTGAGAACACGAGGACTTGGAGGGGGGGCCCAAGTGATGGATCTAGTCTTTTTCCTGCTCTTCCTAGGATCAGAAGGCCCAAGGTGAACCCCATAATGCCCACCTGGCTACCACTGGGGACTTTCCAGGCCAAGGCAGAATGGGGGCTACAGGAGCCAGAGACCCACAGCTGATAAGGTCTCCTGATGTCTACTCAGACTTATATGTCTGCATCTGAGGCCCCAGAGCCTGACTCTAAGACCATGCTTCCCCAGAGAGTCAGTCATGAACAGCAGCCTGGTCTCATCCTATGTCCCACCCCCTTCTCTTAGGGAGTCAACCTATTACCTCAGCAAACACCTAGCGCAGGGTGTGAGCAGGTAGCCCCAAGGAAGCTCTGCCTTGCATGAGGGAGACAGGTACTCAAGGCTCTCCATCTTTCCAGATACTTGGGCCAAGAATTTGGCACTGAATTCTAAACAGTTGAGAATGCACTCAGTTGAGTAAAGTGTCCCCGATCCTCAAAAGGTAGTTAGCAAGGCAGCAAAGCTCTGACTGTGAGTCAAGTCTCTCGGGGAGATCTACGTGTGCAGTCAGGCTATCTGGGATGTACCTACTTGCAGCTCCGTCTTCCACCTGTTGGCCCACTGCAGACTCACCTTGAGCTGAGCAGGTGGTGGGAAGAAGGGTTCTGCCTTTGTGGGGACTGCAAGTTGTTCTATCCAAATGGCCACCATTTTGTCTGTCTGTCCATCTCTTCAGGCAAGATCTCATCTAGTGTAGGTTAACCTAACTCCCTATGCAACCAAGGAGGCTCCTGATCCAACTGCTTCCACCTCTCAAATGCTAGGATTAGAAGCATACTCCACCATGCTCAGGTATCCACTGTTAATAGTCTTCATCAAAGAGATGGTGAAATGAGTGCAAAGACTGGTTGGTATGCAGGTAATGAACTCAGATACACACTGCGCCTTAGCCATGGACCATCAGTGAGCTCCAGGCCCTTCATGAGCTGCAATGGACTCTGAGAGTAGGTATTACCATGGCCTGGTCTGAAGGGGAAATCAGGAAGAATCAGTGGGTGAGACTTCACTCACCCGTGCACATAACAGAAGCAAAGACCCAACACTGTCCATATTTCACAGGCTGCCCGCCCCTGGCTGACCACTGCCGCAAGATGGCCACGCTGCCGTTCCATTCCAGAGGGCTGGTGCCCTGGGAGTAATCCTCTCCCCAGTTCCCCTGAAGCACACCGCTGTCGTCATTGCTGTTGATCTGCAAAGGGCACACAGGCGGTTCGCACGACACTCCGGAGACGACCAGGCCGTCCTCGGGCAGGGGCAGGAAGCTTCTGTACTTACCATGGCGCTTACCACCCTGCACACATACACCACGTTGTTTCTCTGAGAGTGGTCTTTGGATGGGTTCTTTAGAAAATAGAGGCTCTTGTTCAGGATCTCAAAGCAGATATCGATGATGTCCTCTTCAAACTTCAAGGCGTTTCAGGGCAAGATCAGAGAAAAGCAAAACATGTGTAAAGTCCAGAAACTTGGGCCTTAACAAGCTTTTAAGGGGTGACATGTTTGTGCATCGGGGACATTGGGGCCTTATGGTGAGACACAATCACATATTGGACATAAATCAAACTGGAAATGTATTAGAATCAGAAGTCTTATTTGTTTGTTTGTTAGTATTTTATGTGCATTAGTGTTTTGCCTGTATGTATGCCCATGAGAGGGTATCAGATTCCCTAGAACTCCAGTTACAGAAGGTTGTGAGCTGCCATGTGGGTGCTAGGAATTGAACCCAGGTCCTCTGAAAGAGCAGCCAGTGCTCTTAAGTGCAAAGAATTAAGCTGTGTGGCTCTTGATGGAAATGCAGATTTGAGAAAATTGGAGAGCAGATTCAAAACGATAGGACAGCTTGCCTGCTGCAGCACTCCAGAGAGCAGGCCCTGTACCACACCTGGGCAGCACAGTGGAGCTGGCCCTGGTGGCACAAGCACAGGAGAGCTGGTGGGCTGACCAACTCAGCGTCTACCCAGGCCCAGGCCCAGCTCCTGGGCTCTGAGCTGTCCCACCCCAACACATACCCCATCTATAAAACGCTGGAGCCCATGACACAGAACAAGAACAGGCTATGGTTGCCAAGATTTAAACTTCACATGTTGTCTAAAGTCTCAAAATAGTGTTTCTTTAAAATTCTTTCCATCAGCTTTAAAGCATGAAAATAATTTTTTATGGTGAGTTATACAAAAATAGTATTTTTGCAGTGCAGAGACAGGAGGATTTCACATTTAAGGTCAGTCTGCGCTCTATGGGAAGTTAAGGCTAACCTGGGAAACTGCCTTAAAAATTGTAAGCAAGCCGGGAGGGCGTGGTGCACCATTGCTAAGGAAGATCGTGCCTTTCATCCCAGGACTTGGGAGGCAGAGACAGGAGGATCTCTGAGAGTTCGAGGCCAGCCTGATCTAAAGAGAGAAAGTTTCAGGACAACAAGGGCTACACAGTGAAACCATATCTTAAAAAACCAACCAAGCAAGCAAACAAAAAATATTTAAAAAGCCAGGCAGTAGTGATACACACCTTTAATCTCACCTGCAGACAGGCAGATCTCTGAGTTCAAGGCCAGCCTGGTCTATAGAGAGTTCCAGGACAGCCTGGGCTACAGAGAGAAACCCTTGATTTCTCAACAAACAAACAAACAACAACAACAAACCAAAACCAAAAATACCAAGACGAAGGTGGGATGGATAGATGATGATGATGGCCCAGTGGGGGAAAGAGCCTTCCACCAAACCTGATGACAGCTGTTCATCTCCAGGGCCCACATGCTGGTAGGAGGGAAATCACTCCACGTTGTTCTCTGACTTTCATATGTGTCATGCCATGCTTATGCCAATTCACATATACACACATAAATAAGTAAAATTAATTAATTTAATTTAAAAAAATTAAAGCAGTAGGGGAAAGTCTGGAGAGATTGCTTCACAATTAAAAGCGCTGTCTGTTCTTCCAGAGGACCTGAGTTTGATTCCCAGCACCTACGTGGTGACTCATGATTGGAGGCATAATGTTATTGTGCACTGTGTAAAGATCACCCTTGTGTTATCAAATGCTGATTTCTGTGCCCCCATATTTGGTTGCAGTCCTCATTCTGAGAATCTCTTGTCTCAGTGTTGTGTAAACATTGCTCCCCAAGTATTCCCTGATTGGCCAATAAAGCCAATGACTGAGCAGGGGACAGAATAGGCTTGGGCTTCTGCCCAGCCAGAGGACAGGTAGCAAGAGAGAGGAAGTGGAGATTAGCCACAGGGAGAGAGTCCCAGAGAGATCATGAGAAAACACCTGGAACCCAGAGAGCTGGGGGTGGGGTGAGGGGTGGGGGTAGCCAGATTAATTTAGAGGATTAGAATAGAGTGACACTGCTCAGTTGTTGTGCCATTAAAACTTGCTAAATAGATATAACAGTCCAGTCTCAAATATTTAGGAGCTAGATGGATTAAGAGCAAAACAGAGACACTCTTATTTAAAAAAAAAAAAAAGTCACACACATAATCTTCTGTAACTCTAATCTCAGGGAATCATAGCTTTTTTCTGGCTTCCTTGGGCACTAGGCATACACCTGGTACACAGACATACATACTGGTAAAACACTCATATACAAAAACATTGTTTTCAAATGAAGTGGTAGGAGATATTGCCTCATGGGTTGTTGCTTTCAAATCATAGAAGAATGAAAGGCTTGCCATAGGCTGGCCCCTAGTAGGGCTGATAACTGGTACATAAACATTCATTATCATAAACATTCATTAGTCGTGGGTTGGCTCTCATCATGCTTTCTTAGTAGAGCATAAAAACCTTGAAAGGGAAGCCATCTTTTCTTTGCTTGCCCCTCTTACTGGGTGGGAAATTGGCCAGCACCTCGCACAGTGCCCTTTCTTAGCTAACAGCCCCCAGCAAGCCCATCCTCCCTCCAGGAGCTGGTGTTACCTGCCCATAGTTCCAAGGCCTGGAGGTAATGGAATTTGTTTGACCCTTGTAGATAAAGCCGTAGTCACTCATGATATACTCCCGCAGTAGTGTTTCGCTTGGCAGGTAGACATCATCCTCTGGGCAGGAAGGAGGAGTGGAGAGATAAAAGAAACTCACAGGGAAAGGACAAGCATGAATAAAAACAGCATAAAAGTAGCAGCGTCCTTCTGAAACAGAAAGCCAGTGGCTGACCTCGGGCAGCAGACGTTATGACTAGACCCTCTTAAAATCCAGCCAGAAAGCCAATGACTGACCTCCGGCAGCAGAGGTTATGACTAGACCCTCTTAAAATCTAACCATGCGCTTCTCCAGAGGCTAGCAACAAAATTTATGCTATAAAAATATAGATGATGGAAATTATAAGACAATTTCAGACTTTTGGGAAATACAAAAAAAAGTCACTCATTCCCACTTCTTAGAAATACCCAGCATTACATTATAGTATATTCTATTCTCTTGCTGTATGCATATGTGTAATTAGTTAGAATCAAATCGAATTCTACTTGCTAAATTACCTCACTTAATGTTACAGTATGGATATTTTCATCGTGTTATTAGAAATTCTTTGTGGGAGACTGTAGAGATGGCTTAGTGGTTAAGAGTACTGGCTGCTCTTCCAAAAGACCTAGATTCAGTTCCCAACACCCACATGGCAGCTCACATCTATAACACCAGTACCGGGGATCTGTTACCCTCACACAGACATTCAGGCCAAATACCAATGCACATAAAATAAAAGTAAATCAACCATTTTAAAAAAAAATTCTTTGTGGGGCAACACCCACTTCTGAACTTCATGGGCACCAAGCATGCACACATAGTACACAAACACACATATATGCATGCGAGTAAGACACTTACAGTAAGAGACTTATATATATAGTAAAATAAAAAAAAAAATAAAAAATTCTT
The DNA here is from genome assembly GCF_900095145.1 of Mus pahari. Classification (NCBI taxonomy): domain Eukaryota; kingdom Metazoa; phylum Chordata; class Mammalia; order Rodentia; family Muridae; genus Mus; species Mus pahari. Next base: position 104,537,903 of record NC_034592.1, read on the forward strand.
CGTGGAACTAAATGTGGTGATGCACACTTTAATCCCAGCTTTGGAGAGGCAGATGCAGGTGGATTTCTGTGAATTTGAAAAAAACCTGTGAATCTGCAGAGTGAGTTCTGGGCCAGTAGGGCTATGTATTGAAGGCCCGTCTCAAAACAACAACAACAACAACAAAAAAAAAAACAAACCCAAACTTTATAAATGATTTTTGCAGGCAGATATGTCGCAGCATGCCTATAGTTTCAACACTCAAGAGGCCAAGACAGAGGATTGTGAAATTAATACTAGCCTAGACAAACTCAGCAAGACCCCATATCACAAAAGAAAAAAATGTAAAAAGATGTTTAGGGCTGCTAAGCAAGTGAAGGCACCTTACTGCTAACCCTGGTAATGTGAGGTCAAGCTCTGAGACCCACATACTGGCACCAACTCCCACAATCTGACCTTCACACATGTCAGTGCACACATCCACAAGCTGACTTCACACATGGTAGGTGCACACATAGACAAAGTTAAATTTTTGTTTTAGCACATAGTATTACATTGCACAGATACGCAATGATTGTCTGCCAGGCTTTGCCAGAAGAACCCGAGAGAACCTTTCCAGTGCAACGAGTTAGCTCTACAAGCTGGGAGCAAGCCCTACCTGTACTCCATGGGTTAAAAAGCAAGATGAAATTCCCCAGTGGATAAGTCACACCAGGACCCTGGCCCTCAGAGATCACTAGCTTCAGAGTGTAGTGGCCAATGACCGCACTAGCCGGTGAGAAAATCGAGACTTGGAGAGAGTTGCTGTCAGTCATGAAGTCAGAAGCACTCCAGACGTTCTCAGGTCGGGTCTGGGCGAGGAAGAAAGTGGCTCGGGTCCCCAGAAGCTCTGTGGGCTCTGGTCCTGAGTAGGAGAGAAAGGGGATCCCAGACAAAGCTCAAATGTCTGTGATAGAGCTGGAGGGATGGTGGCCCGGCAGTTAAACATGCACACACTGCTCTGGCAGAGGACCTGATTTTGGTTTCCAGAATTCATGTGAGACAGAATTCATATAACTTCAGCTCCAGGGGGATCTGATGCCCACATCTAGCCTTCCAGTGTGTGAGCACACACACACACTTAAAAGTAATCATTTAAAAAATGGTAAAATAAGTGTGGTGAATGATTCCCTATGGCCTGACAGAATCACTACCTTCTCCCATCATTTGCTAAAAAGCCCTTTGATTTAAGGCTTTTACTGACACTTAAGATTTTTGGAGCCTCAGCTGGGTGGTGGTGGCACATGCCTTTAATCTCAATTCCAGCAGTCAGGAGGCAGAGGCAGGCAGAGACTAAGTCTAAAGGCCAGCTTGATCTACATAGTGAGTCCCAGGACATTCAGGGCTACACAGAGAAACCCAGTCTCATCTCAAAAATCAAAAAACAAAAGAAATCTTTGGATCTTTGTTTTTTGTTCTTGTTTGTTTGTTTTTCCACTTCTAATCTGTAAAATAAGAGCCTGGTAGTGCCAACTTAAAATTTTCTATGAGAATTAAAATGAGTTCTGGAGAGTTTTATGCCATGCTGCACACTTATAAGTTGATTGTTGTCGCTAAAACATCAAAGTTAGCTGAGCTAGACATGTATTTCCTTAATAGGACCGACAGTACTGGTATAAGGGTCTTGGGGGCCCCAGAAGGGAGGGGAGGGCACCTCAGAGACTGGTGGCAAGAGTCCCTCCCCCAGGAACTTTCTGTTTTGAGGGAACCTGAGGGCAAAGTGAGCTCACCTGTCTCAGCCACAAAGGTGAGATGGTCCTTTTGGGGCTGGAAGGGTCGACTGAAGACCATCGTTAAGATGAAGATCTGGCCACGGCGCAGGATGAGCTTCGATGAGCCTAAATCCTCAGTGTGGTGGTCCTTGTTGTTCCTGGGGATCTGCAGTTCCACAGACCTGAGCTCCAAGGCTGCCACTTAGAGAGGGAGGACAGGTCACTTCCCAGCTGAGACACTTGGAGTCATTTATACGGAACCTTTCTGCCTCTCTGCCTCCTAACTTCAGGATAACCTCAAAGGGCAATTCCGCAGGACCTAGCCAGGGATAAGGAGGAACATCCATCCTGGAGACACCAGAGCTGGAGGATTGGTGGCCCAGAGGGCAAAGCAATTCGCAGATAATGGAAAGCCACTCTTTCTATCATCTTGCTGGCTTATGAATAAACATAGTTGGATTTTGTATGAATAAAGTCAATGAGCTGTCTGGAGGCTGGACAATCGCTATAAGGTAAGTCCCTGCTTTTAAGTATGGGAGGAGATGGGTTACTTTGGGCTTACTTTCTATTCTCAGTTTTATTTCAGGTCTATTCAGAAGATGTTGTGAATGTATATCTAGTGTAAGATTCTCCCAGTATAGTATTCAAGTGTAAGGCTTCTACAGTGACTCAGTCCTGGGTTATCACCTTGAGAAGTTGCTTGGACAGGTCACCTAATAGTCCTAGATATTAGTGTGTTCATCTGAAAAATGGGGAGATGATCATGTTTCTATTTCATGGGGTTTATATCAGCCTTCAGTAAGGATGCATGCATGAGAACCTCCACACCAAGCCACACACAAAGAGAAAGTTTCAATCCTGGGAAAAAGGCTGAGTCCAGGATTGTCCAAATCAAAGAAAGCTGTATGTGAGTGCACTCTGGACTGGTCAGCCAATGTTTCCCCTAAGTTTGGTTTTCAGAGAGCAGCCCTCACTGGCTTTTTGAAGTTTTTTGGTTTTTTTTTTTTTTTTTTTTTTTTTTTTTTTTTTTTTTTTTTTTTTTTTTTTTTTTTTTTTTTTTTTTTTTTTAAGACAGGGTTTCTCTGTATAGCCCTGGCTGTCCTGGAACTCACTCTGTAGACCAGGCTGGCCTCGAACTCAGAAATCCACCTGCCTCTGCCTCCCAAGTGCTGGGACTAAAGGCGTGCGCCACCACGCCCGGCTTGAAGTTCTTTTTATAGAGGAGATAAGGAGGTCAGAGAGTTGGCAGCTTATTCACTGATAAAAGATAAGATAAGAAGGCAAGGACATGCATCAAGTTAAAGGGGTCAGTGAATGGGGGTCACAAGCAGTCGGCATCAGACCAGCAACTTACTCTTGATTGCAAATAGAGGCCTTAGTTAGTAGATGTCTGAAGGAGCTCTAACATTGGACTTACCTCTTACTTAAATTTTAGACCAAGCAAACTGTTTTAACTATAGAGAGAACTCTCACACTACACGGAAGATTCTCAGTTTTGGTCTTATTTCAGCCTGTGAGGTATTTGTTTGGACCTGGGTCTCACAAAAGTACCTGGTAATTCTTAGTTACTCTGAGTAGTAGCTCAGATTTGAATTTATTCCCTGTTCCTGCTGCTGATGTTCATATTGCATTCATTGTCAACAAAGATTCATTAGGTTTTCCCTCTAACAAGTCCAACCTATTAGTAGGCTTCTAATGACTATCCTCTAAGCCAAACAACCACTATCCTGGAAAGTTCAGCTGTGCCTGTACATTAAAGGGTTATTTACTCCAGGTGGGCTTTGGTGACTATTTACACCCCTTCTGGGAAAGTGAGGAGGGTCATGAGACCCTCACCTGGGTCTCCGGCCACTCCTTACCATGTGCTGTACATAACTATACCTTAGTTTCACGTGGCCTTCCAGAAGGGTTATGGTATGTGTATGAGTGAAGGAAGCCTGGGGGCAGGGCTCCATCTATATCGCTGCTAAGGTGCAGGCCATTCAAGGAGGAGAACACACACCCCTGAACGTAACCCCTCACCTGTGCCCTGTAAGGAAGCCCATTAAACTCACTGGCTTCCCAGGGTGAACTTTGTCAGAATCCTGTCTCGGTTTGTCACTGGGACTTTAGTTTTAGGAGAAGAGGTGGATGTTGCTTATGTCTTCCGCTGTGATGGAATTTTAGTAACACTGGTTATGAGATTGAGTGTACGCAAGGAAAAGGGGGGATTGATGCAACTGATAGCCACTTAGGTAAGATCGCAGGGACCTACATGATGGAGAGATAGAACTGACTCCTTAAAGGTTGTCCTCTAACCCTCACCTGTGTGCTTAAGATTCAAGTGACCACACACACACACACACACACACACACACACTCAAACACGAGCAGAAAGATGACCAATAAGAAAAACAGGATAGACAATATCACAAAACCTGGACCACAGGAAAAGCAAGGATGGTTTTATTTGTAAAAGAGTCACAAGTGTCAATTAGGGGCCCTGGTGAAAAGTTTGAAAGTAGCTGGCCTAGATTCTGTTAGAAGGTGACTATATCTCATATTTTTGAGGGGCCTGAAACATTCATGCCAAGACCCCTGCACTTCCTGAGAAGGTGCTCCATCCTATGCCTTCCAGAGGCCCGCCTACCTTGAAAGGTAGTGTATCTTGAAGAGGAGTGAAGGGCCCCAGGAGCCCTTACCTGGGCTTTGCAGGAGAGAATGGGACTGAGACAGGCTTTCCTGGCTGCTGTCTGGCCACTGCTAGAGCAGAAGTCCTAAGGGCAGCTGGCTCCCTTTCCCCAGGCCTCTTCCAGTTCGGGAAGCAAAGGAGAGAGGAAAGGTGTCTTCTCTCAGGCCCAAGGCTGCGTGCATGGAGAAATACATTCACCACCAGACACTTAAGCTTTCTTTTTAATCCACTTAATGTAATGATGTGTTGGCTCACCCAAGGGCTTTTCGTGTCAAGGAGACATGACTTAGAATAAAAGGAAAGGCTTCCAATGAAGCCAGAAAGGGAAGCTGAGAGAATCAGGAAGAAGCTCAACAATGCAGGAAATCCAGTAGAATCAATTAGAAAAACACGTCAGCACCCACAAGGCCTGACTTGGATGTGGTTCCATCGGTGGCGTTAATGGCGTGAAGAAGAAGAGAGGCGAGCCTCAGACACAAGACTCCTGGCGCTTACTTCATTAATACAATGACAAGAGTATAAAGGATGAAATTATATCCGGATGTATTATCAGCCTTAAGAAGGGGTGTGAGGAGACATTAAAACAGTTGTCTGCCTAGGAGGAATTCTCTGAGAAACCAAAACCCGAGCCAGCCCTGCTTTTGGGCAGGGCTGCCTCCTTCTGCTTGGGTCTTGGCTCTGAGGACATCACAATCAGGTTTGGGTCTTTCTTTGGCCACTGAAGATGCCCCACCCTATGAGTGCTTGCTTTCATAACACCTTTATTTTCCGATGAGGATGGAATAGCATCTAGAGTTAACCCCATAAAAGTGGAGACCTTGATCATCTTGAACCTGGGTTCCCCCATGTCTGGAACCAGGCATTTTAGAAAACCATGGTTGTGTTAAGAGAATTTTGACTACAAGCCAATCCATTATCCATGTCCAAAATCATTTATAGCTCACAAATCCTCTGTGATGGAGTGTTGATATTGCTCCTGACATGAAGGAATGTTCTTGTCAGAACTGGAATTGAAGCCCAGGCAGTCTTGCTCCAGAGTCTGTTCTTAGTCTTCACTATCCCTTGCCTTCCCTGGTAACCAGGCGCTAAATCATGTTTGCTGAGTGGAAAGGTGCATGCGTGCTCGAACTTCAAGGAACGCAGCATCAGGACAGTCAAGGGGCCAAGGTAGTTCAAAACATATAAATGTGGCTATAAACATTAAGGCTAGGACCTTACTCAGATCACAATTAAATACAAACCAAAAGAATAGTGGGATCTATGTTTGATCTATTAAAATATTGATAATAACAATATCATATTTGTTGAAGACATGTGGAAGTAGATTGTCTAATATAAAACAATGGGAATATAAAATTCATACAGACCTTTTAGAGACAGGGGATCCTTGGAACAAGTTGGCTAGCCAAACTAGATGAATTAGCAAGTTCTAGGTTCAGTGAATGACCTTAACTTAATATATAAGGTGTAAATTGATCATCAGAAACACCCAACATCACACTCTAACCTCTGCCTTTACATGATAGACATGAGTGCAAGTGTGTGCTTATATATGCACTTACACACACACACACACACACACACACACACACACGATCAAAGAATAAGGGGAAAACATCCCCTAGAGGCCAAAAGTAAACTAAAAGGTACTGATAACTATAGGAAAGGTGTTTAATTCCTTCAAGTTTTTTCAGTTTATCAAGCTTTTGTTTTGAACAGACGTTTCTATTCTCGGGAAGTGTTACTTTGATTAAGGATGGGTTTTCGAACAGGAGCGACTCATCAAAGCTGTACATTGGGATTAGTTTAGCTGTGGTGTTTAGCCCAGACCAGACAGGGGAAAAAGCCAAGGGTGGAGATGGCAGCAAGACTTCTGTCGCAACGGCCTAAGTCACAGGCTAATGGGGACTTAACTACAGGTGATGGGAAGAGCAGGAAAGGGACCACCCATGTGTACCAGAGACCAGCCACCATGGTGTGTGGCAGTTAATAAATACGTGTTGAAATCATTTGATTTGCAGGGCCTTCTAAGACCTCTGCAAGTGTAGGTGAAGACCAGAGCCAAAAAAGGAATCCATTGACAAGGCCTGGGTTTCTCCAGGTGGAGACACTAAAGGTAAGTTCCATATGATACAGCCAGCAGGAGACCCGGCCTCTGCCACCAAACTCCAGGTGGATTAAAGTCTTCCTTCTGGCCCACTCTGTGTCTGCGCTAGCTCGATCGCTTTCCCCCATTATATTATTATTGTCATCATTATTATCATTATTATTATCATTACTACAATGGTTTGATAAACTCAATACATCCTGCATTCCTTTTCATTTATTCAGCTATTTTTTTTTTTTTTTGGTTTTTCAAGACAGGTTTTCTCTGTATAACCCTGGCTGTCCTGGAACTCACTTTGTAGACCAGGCTGACCTCAAACTCAGAAGCGATTTCTATGTAGTGAGATTACCAGAATGTTCTGTGGGTATTTAAGTGTGAGAACATTAAAATTTCTCATAACTCAAAAGTTTAAATCCGAACTCCTTGGTCAAGACCCAGAGTCCTCCAGAGTGTAGCTAGAAAAATTCCCATCTTATCTCCTGGACCCTCACAAAGCAACTCTGCCTTTCTCACATTGTGGCCTCCAAATGGGCCATGCCCAGGTCTAGACGGCCCCTTCCTAACGCTCTCTTCCTAAAGCTGTCTCCACCACACCAGTGTTCCAAGCAAAGTTCAGCACAAGCTCTTAAGACCATGGTACCTGGCCCAGTAGCTGGGTCTGTAGCTGACGTTTAGTCAGGAGGCCTTCAGGCTCTCTGTGCACTTAGCTCCTTCCATCTCTACAGCTATCCAAGAGCTTTTATCAACTCCACGTGACAGGTAAATAAACAGATGATTAGTAAAGTTAAATAACTTGCCCAGTGTGACCTACTTAGTTCCATTTAAACTTAATTCGACTAAACCACCTAGTTCTTTGCCTGGAGGTGGTCCTCAATCAGACAATTCCTTCCTTCCAGACAGCCATCTACATTTTTTGTGTTTTTTTTCAAGTAGAGAAGTGAACAGACCTTACAGGAGCTGCTCTACTAGAAGAACTGGGGAGCCATCCCCCAATCCAGGCTTCTCTGTAGGACCCTAGGGGCCAAACAGTGATGACAAAAACCACAGCTCTGTTTCTATTCCATCATCCAAAGGTACCAAAGAATCCAGAAGCTGGGGCATTGGATGAGGTTCAGTTGATAGAGCACCAGCCTAGCGTGCACAAAGCTCCTGGGTCAATTCCCAGCACCACTGGGATGTAGTGGCATCCACTTGTAACAAACAAGCAAAGAGTACTGAAGCCCTCGGGTAGCTTAGTAGCTTGGAACGTAACTGGCCTCAGGACCCACCTGATCTCTTTCCATAGTCTGCAGTTGCTTAGGCTCGGAACTACCTATTTTTCAGTTAATCACTTACTGCTTCCTTGAAATGTTTTTACTTAATGATGACTATGTCACTGCTTAATCGTTTATACCCCAAGCCCAGTAGTTTCAATAGCTACTGTGCACCAGAAAGCACTTCCTGGGTTGACTGCACAGGTTAAATCATCAAGTCTTTTGGCTCAGGTATAAAAGTAGCTATAAATATGAAAGAAAGAGTCATCATGTCATATTCATAAAATGCCAGCTAAAACCATAATGAGATTCACCTTAGCATGCAGAGATGGGCTGCCTCATAGAGTGAGACTATAAACTCATCAGACTTAAAGTCAGTGATACCCATCAAAACTTAAAGTGGACATTGCCCTTGCTCCAACATTTATTCTTTTAGAAGCTTTGCATAGAAAATACTGCACATCCTTACAAAATTCCTCCAACAGGGCATTATGGTTTGTAAGGATAAATACTAAAAGATAAATATCCATCAGTAAGAGACAGTAACTAATTAACATGTTTATTAAATAAGTTGTGCTTATATATTCTCCTTGGATTTCCCAAAGCCATTCCAGCTCTGAATTTTAAATGCAAGATGGTCTACAACTTCAGGAAAGAAAATTTTTGGCTGTCTAAATGGGCTCCAAGCCCAAATGAAGGCGGGGAAAGGAGAGGAAGGAGACCGACTCCACAGTGAACTGTGAATGACCAGTTTGGGCTTTCTGGTCCTCTCTACACTCCTCCCTTCCCAGCCTCGCTCCCTCTCTGAACTTAACACCTCATAAAAGTTAAAGAGATTGCCAGTACTCACCGGGATCCATCTCCCTCAGGTCAGTCAAGGCCCTTCAAGTGGCCAGCATTAGGGTTCTGGTTCTGATGCTTCCCTGAGTGTTAGAGCCGTCCTTCCATCATCATGGAGCCGGGTGGGGCTGTCACTTCCTCCTCCTCCCATCCCTTCCCTGAAATTTCCCGTTGTTCCAGGTGCCTTCTCGCTTAAGGAAAGAAGCCCTGTCCTAAGCCTTTAAAAACGCTTGCTGAGGGGTTTGTTTCTGTGGCCTCATTAAGCTGTAAAGTTTCCAAGTGAAGGCAAAGGCAGCTTCAGTCTGCCTGTGAGCTCTTCTGTCACATCCGGACTCAAGGTCACACTCATTCTCAACCCTCTAGGCTGGCATCACCCAACAGTGTCAGTGTTGGGACAGGAATGGCTGGAAAACATAGTGGCCCAAGGAAAGTAAGAAGTGAATAGTCACAGAAGGGGCCTGTGCTGCCCAGCAGGACTCAGAGAACTTTACACCCTGAGGAAGAACGAGGCATCGTGAAAAGGTGAACTATCCAGAAGACTAAAGTGTCCAGAGGAGTGCAGGACAAAAATGATGCCGTTTAGCTATTTGCACAGAAATGCCTGTTTAAAAATGATGGACTCTAAGGAACAGAATAGCTAAGAATAATTATGACCTTTTTTATATTTCACCGAGTAAAAAGTAAACTCTACAGTCAGTGCATAAGATGCTTTAATTAAGAGAGAAACACCAGGTCAATGAGATGACTCAATAGGACCAGGACCCCACCCCCACCCCCGGGCAGGGTAGACCTGACTCCCAGAAGTCATCCTGTGACCTCCACACTTACTGTCCCCCATGCTCACCAAAGAAAAAAATAAATATAAGAGTGTTTGAAGGTAAATAAACAGAGGTCCATCATGATAGCTTAGTTGGTAAAAGCACTTGCTGTCAACCTAGCAGCCTGAGTTAGATCCCCAAGACATTACATGAGAACCAGTTCTCATTAAGTTGTCCTCTGACCTCCTCCTCAACACATGCAGGACTCCACTCATGTGCTCACACATGCAGATGAATGAATAATTGTGGAAAAGAAGAAGAAAACAATGTTTAAGAAAAAGTAAGAAATAGGTAAAAATGTCTCCACAGGTGTGAGTGTGGTATGTATAATGTGTGTATGTTTGTGTGGTATATGTGTGTATGTATATGTATGTGTATGTTTATGTTGTGTATGTGTGTGTATGTGTGGGTGGTGTGTGTAATGTGTGTATGTGTTTGTGTGGTATATGTGTGTGTGGTATTTGTAATGTATGTATATGTTTATGTGGTGTGTGTATATGTGTGTGGTGTAATATGTGTATGTGTGATATATGTGTGTGGTATATTTAATGTATGTGTGTGTGTGATGTATGTATATGCTTGTGGTATATGTGTGTATAAGTGTGTTTATGTATGTATGTTTGGTATGTGTATGTATATTTGTGTACCAGGCTGACAATTTAAAAAGGAGCAGATTTTCCATCACACATTCCAGAAGAAGAACTTAAATTGGACAATGAGCACTGTGAGAAAACAAAGACTTCACATGTTTACTGAGTCTCGTCAAAGGTGTGTAGGAGCTATGTAATTCCCTGGATTAATTAATCTGTGTGACTCACTGAAAATTCCTACACCTATCTTAATCACAGCTCTCTGGCATATTCCCTGCCTGTTTTAATGTGTAAAGTGTATTGAGAGAGTAGTTCCTAATCAGAAGGGTCAAAATCGCTCACTACCAGCCAGGCATAGTGGCACATGCCTTTAATCCCAGCACTTGTGAGGTAGAGGCAGGCAGATCCCAGGGACTTTGAGGCTAGCCTGGTGTACAGAGCAACTCCAAGACAGCCAGGGCTCTGTTATAGAGCAAAATCCTGTCTTAAAAGTCCAAAAAATAAAAATAATAAATAAAATAACTCACTACCAAGTATTTTCTGAATAATCACAGGCTTTATTTTGTCAAAATTACTCTATGCTAGCTCAAGAGAATAACTAGTTACTGATGTCAAGAATATCTTTATCATTTTTTTCCTTGGAGGAGGGGTATGGGTAGTTTCTGAGTCATTATGTAGCCTAGGCTAATCCCTAACTCACACTTCCTGTGTTTCAACCTCCCAAGGTTTGAGATTGCAGGGATGTACCACTGCTCCCAACTTTAAGAATATTTTACAGTAGAAATATATGTATTTTGAGGAAGACAGAATTTTTATACATAATTTTGTATAAACATTCTGAATTTATATAAAGGCATTTTTGAATGTGCCTGTATATGCATGCTTGTGTGTGTGTGTGCATTCGTGGGGGGGGGGGCAGAGGTCAGCTTTGGGATGTAGGCACCTAGGTTCTACCATGAATAGATTAATCCACTAATAAATGAAGGGCCTGGCACATTCGTGGGTTATCACTGAGGGTGTGTGCCTTGTGGATGTATCTCTTTCAACATTTGAAGCTCTGGACCAGGCCTCTGCATCATGGCCACCAGCAGGAAGATCCTCACAGACCTCAACCCTGGAAATGAAAGTCGAATAAATCTTTCTGAGCCAGGCCGTGGTGGAACATGCCTTTAGTCCCAACAGTTGGGAGACAAAGGCAGGTGGATCTCTGTGAGTGCAAGGCCAGCCTGGTCTACAGAGTGAGTTCCAGGACAGTCAGGGCTACACAGAGAAACCTGTCTAGAAAAACCAAATAAATAGATAAATAAACTCTGCTTTGTAAATTTCTCAGCTTGTCAGATTCAGTTATAGCAACAAAAAAATGGACCAAGACAAAGCAAAAAAGAGGTTTTTCCGTGTCTAAATTAAAGAAAACACAGCATTACTATCTAGCTTAGCTGGAGAATTTCCATTTGGTCAACCCAAAGGCCCTGTTATGAGGTTGAGTGTCTCAATTTCCACTACTACAGTGTACACAGATTCTACAAGCCCAGACTCTGCCAAATGCAGATGGGAAATGTGCCAGAGAGCTGGGGGAGGGGAGCTCTGGGAGGTGCTGTTGTCTGTGGTGTGGCTCTATAAGAGGCCGTGAAGACAATTTTAAAGAGAGACATAGAGTGAGAAAGGTTTTCCAGGCCAGAGGTGCAGCGAGCAAGGTCAGCAGAGTGGTAACAGATGGGGCTGCTTGCAAGGCTGGCCTGGGAGATGGCACCGCAACCAACACCCACTTCATAAAGCCGGTGCTTCAGTGAGAAGAGAAAGAGGGAGCTGCAGACTTGCAAAGTCGGAGCTATTTGTCCTGCTGTTTAGACTTCAGAGTTTTCTGTAACTGCAGGTGATAAAAGATCAAGCTTTTAGCCGGGTGTGGTGGCGCACTCCTTTGATCCCAGCACT